>NC_092380.1:8720906-8973406 GCF_030028105.1 Mobula birostris
CACTCTGTGTAGAGCTCAACAGGCGTACACAGGCACACTATATCACACTCTTTGTGAGCTGAACAGGCCCACAACATCACACTCTGTGTAGAGCTGAATAGACACACTACATCACACTCTGTGTAGAGCTGAACAGACACACACAGACACACTACATCACACTCTGTGTAGAGCAGAACTGACACACTACATCACACTCTGTGTAGAGCTAAATAGGCCCACTACATCACACTCTGTGTAGAGCTGAACAGACACACTACACCACACTCTGTGTAGAGCTGAACAGACACACTACATAACACTTTGTGTAGAGCTGAACAGACACACTACATCACACTCTGTGTGGAGCTGAACAGGCACACTACATCACACTCTGTGTGGAGCTGAACAGACCCACTACATCACACTCTGTGTAGAGCTGAACAGACACACTACATAACACTCTGTGTAGAGCTGAACAGACACACTACATCACAATCTGTGTAGAGCTGAACAGACAGCACAGGCACACTACATCGCACTCTCTGTAGAGCTGAACAGACACACTACATCACACTCTGTGTAGAGCTGAACAGGCACACTACATCACACTCTGTGTAGAGCTGAACAGACACACTAGCATCACACTCTGTGTAGAGCTGAACAGGGACACACAGACACACTACATCACACTCTGTGTAGAGATGAACAGGCACACTACATTACACTCTGTGTAGAGCTGAACAGGCGTACACAGGCACACTACATCACACTCTTTGTGGAGCTGAACAGGCCCACTACATCACACTCTGTGTAGAGCTGAACAGACACACACAGACACACTACATCACACTCTGTGTAGAGCTGAACAGACACACCACATCACACTCTGTGTAGAGCTGAACAGACACACACAGACACACTACATCACACTCTGTGTAGAGCTGAACAGACACACTACATTACACTCTGTGTGGAGCTGAACAGACACACTACATCACACTCTGTGCAGCTGAACACGCACACACAGACACACTACATCACACTCTGTGTAGAGCTGAACAGACACACTAAATCACACTCTGTGTGTAGCTGAACAGACACACTACATCACACTCTGTGTAGAGATGAACAGGCACACTACATCACACTCATTGTGGAGCTGAACAGGCCCACTACATCACACTCTGTGTATAGCTGAACAGACACACACAGACACACTACATCACACTCTGTGTAGAGCTGAATAGACATACTACATCACACTCTGTGTAGAGCTGAATAGACACACTTCATCACACTCTGTGTGGAGCTGAACAGGCACACTACGTCACACTCTGTGTAGAGCTGAACAGACACACTACATCACACTCTGTGTAGAGCTGAACAGACACACACAGACACACTACATCACACTCTGTGTAGAGCTGAACAGACATACTACATCACACTCTGTGTGGAGCTGAACAGACACACTACATCACACTCTGTGTAGCTGAACAGACACACTACATCACACTCTGTGTAGAGCTAAACAGACACACTACATCACACTCTGTGTAGAGCTGAACAGACACACTTCATCACACTCTGTGTAGAGCTAAACAGGCCCACTACATCGCACTCTGTGTTGAGCTGAACAGACACACTACACCACACTCTGTGTAGAGCTGAACAGACACACTACATAACACTCTGTGTAGAGCTGAACAGACACACTACATCACACTCTGTGCAGCTGAACACGCACACACAGACACACTACATCACACTCTGTGTAGAACTGAACAGGCACACTACATTACACTCTGTGTAGAGCTGAACAGGCGTACACAGGCACACTACATCACACTCTTTGTGGAGCTGAACAGGCCCACAACATCACACTCTGTGTAGAGCTGAATAGACACACTACATCACACTCTGTGTAGAGCAGAACTGACACACTACATCACACTCTGTGTAGAGCTAAATAGGCCCACTACATCACACTCTGTGTAGAGCTGAACAGACACACTACACCACACTCTGTGTAGAGCTGAACAGACACACTACATAACACTCTGTGTAGAGCTGAACAGACACACTACATCACACTCTGTGTGGAGCTGAACAGGCACACTACATCACCCTCTGTGTGGAGCTGAACAGACCCACTACATCACACTCTGTGTAGAGCTGAACAGACACACTACTTAACACTCTGTGTAGAGCTGAACAGACACACTACATCACAATCTGTGTAGAGCTGAACAGGCACACACAGACACACTACATCACACTCTGTGTAGAGCTGAATAGACATACTACATCACACTCTGTGTAGAGCTGAATAGACACACTTCATCACACTCTGTGTGGAGCTGAACAGGCCCACTACGTCACACTCTGTGTAGAGCTGAACAGACACACTACATCACACTCTGTGTAGAGCTGAACAGACACACACAGACACACTACATCACACTCTGTGTAGAGCTGAACAGACATACTACATCACACTCTGTGTGGAGCTGAACAGACACACTACATCACACTCTGTGTGTAGCTGAACAGACACACTACATCACACTCTGTGTAGAGATGAACAGGCACACTACATCACACTCATTGTGGAGCTGAACAGGCCCACTACATCACACTCTGTGTATAGCTGAACAGACACACACAGACACACTACATCACACTCTGTGTAGAGCTGAATAGACACACTTCATCACGCTCTGTGTGGAGCTGAACAGGCCCACTACGTCACACTCTGTGTAGAGCTGAACAGACACACTACATCACACTCTGTGTAGAGCTGAACAGACACACACAGACACACTACATCACACTCTGTGTAGAGCTGAACAGACATACTACATCACACTCTGTGTGGAGCTGAACAGACACACTACATCACACTCTGTGTAGCTGAACAGACACACTACATCACACTCTGTGTAGAGCTAAACAGACACACTACATCACACTCTGTGTTGAGCTGAACAGACACACTACACCACACTCTGTGTAGAGCTGAACAGACACACTACATAACACTCTGTGTAGAGCTGAACAGACACACTACATCACACTCTGTGCAGCTGAACACGCACACACAGACACACTACATCACACTCTGTGTAGAGCTGAACAGGCACACTACATTACACTCTGTGTAGAGCTCAACAGGCGTACACAGGCACACTACATCACACTCTTTGTGGAGCTGAACAGGCCCACAACATCACACTCTGTGTAGAGCTGAATAGACACACTACATCACACTCTGTGTAGAGCTGAACAGACACACACAGACACACTACATCACACTCTGTGTAGAGCAGAACTGACACACTACATCACACTCTGTGTAGAGCTAAATAGGCCCACTACATCACACTCTGTGTAGAGCTGAACAGACACACTACACCACACTCTGTGTAGAGCTGAACAGACACACTACATAACACTTTGTGTAGAGCTGAACAGACACACTACATCACACTCTGTGTGGAGCTGAACAGGCACACTACATCACACTCTGTGTGGAGCTGAACAGACCCACTACATCACACTCTGTGTAGAGCTGAACAGACACACTACATAACACTCTGTGTAGAGCTGAACAGACACACTACATCACAATCTGTGTAGAGCTGAACAGACAGCACAGGCACACTACATCGCACTCTCTGTAGAGCTGAACAGGCACACTACATCACACTCTGTGTAGAGCTGAACAGGCACACTACATCACACTCTGTGTAGAGCTGAACAGACACACTAGCATCACACTCTGTGTAGAGCTGAACAGGGACACACAGACACACTACATCACACTCTGTGTAGAGATGAACAGGCACACTACATTACACTCTGTGTAGAGCTGAACAGGCGTACACAGGCACACTACATCACACTCTTTGTGGAGCTGAACAGGCCCACTACATCACACTCTGTGTAGAGCTGAACAGACACACCACATCACACTCTGTGTAGAGCTGAACAGACACACACAGACACACTACATCACACTCTGTGTAGAGCTGAACAGACACACTACATTACACTCTGTGTGGAGCTGAACAGACACACTACATCACACTCTGTGCAGCTGAACACGCACACACAGACACACTACATCACACTCTGTGTAGAGCTGAACAGACACACTAAATCACACTCTGTGTGTAGCTGAACAGACACACTACATCACACTCTGTGTAGAGATGAACAGGCACACTACATCACACTCATTGTGGAGCTGAACAGGCCCACTACATCACACTCTGTGTATAGCTGAACAGACACACACAGACACACTACATCACACTCTGTGTAGAGCTGAATAGACATACTACATCACACTCTGTGTAGAGCTGAATAGACACACTTCATCACACTCTGTGTGGAGCTGAACAGGCCCACTACGTCACACTCTGTGTAGAGCTGAACAGACACACTACATCACACTCTGTGTAGAGCTGAACAGACACACACAGACACACTACATCACACTCTGTGTAGAGCTGAACAGACATACTACATCACACTCTGTGTGGAGCTGAACAGACACACTACATCACACTCTGTGTAGCTGAACAGACACACTACATCACACTCTGTGTAGAGCTAAACAGACACACTACATCACACTCTGTGTTGAGCTGAACAGACACACTACACCACACTCTGTGTAGAGCTGAACAGACACACTACATAACACTCTGTGTAGAGCTGAACAGACACACTACATCACACTCTGTGCAGCTGAACACGCACACACAGACACACTACATCACACTCTGTGTAGAGCTGAACAGGCACACTACATTACACTCTGTGTAGAGCTCAACAGGCGTACACAGGCACACTACATCACACTCTTTGTGGAGCTGAACAGGCCCACAACATCACACTCTGTGTAGAGCTGAATAGACACACTACATCACACTCTGTGTAGAGCTGAACAGACACACACAGACACACTACATCACACTCTGTGTAGAGCAGAACTGACACACTACATCACACTCTGTGTAGAGCTAAATAGGCCCACTACATCACACTCTGTGTAGAGCTGAACAGACACACTACACCACACTCTGTGTAGAGCTGAACAGACACACTACATAACACTTTGTGTAGAGCTGAACAGACACACTACATCACACTCTGTGTGGAGCTGAACAGGCACACTACATCACACTCTGTGTGGAGCTGAACAGACCCACTACATCACACTCTGTGTAGAGCTGAACAGACACACTACATAACACTCTGTGTAGAGCTGAACAGACACACTACATCACAATCTGTGTAGAGCTGAACAGACAGCACAGGCACACTACATCGCACTCTCTGTAGAGCTGAACAGGCACACTACATCACACTCTGTGTAGAGCTGAACAGGCACACTACATCACACTCTGTGTAGAGCTGAACAGACACACTAGCATCACACTCTGTGTAGAGCTGAACAGGGACACACAGACACACTACATCACACTCTGTGTAGAGATGAACAGGCACACTACATTACACTCTGTGTAGAGCTGAACAGGCGTACACAGGCACACTACATCACACTCTTTGTGGAGCTGAACAGGCCCACTACATCACACTCTGTGTAGAGCTGAACAGACACACCACATCACACTCTGTGTAGAGCTGAACAGACACACTACATTACACTCTGTGTGGAGCTGAACAGACACACTACATCACACTCTGTGCAGCTGAACACGCACACACAGACACACTACATCACACTCTGTGTAGAGCTGAACAGACACACTAAATCACACTCTGTGTGTAGCTGAACAGACACACTACATCACACTCTGTGTAGAGATGAACAGGCACACTACATCACACTCATTGTGGAGCTGAACAGGCCCACTACATCACACTCTGTGTATAGCTGAACAGACACACACAGACACACTACATCACACTCTGTGTAGAGCTGAATAGACATACTACATCACACTCTGTGTAGAGCTGAATAGACACACTTCATCACACTCTGTGTGGAGCTGAACAGGCACACTACGTCACACTCTGTGTAGAGCTGAACAGACACACTACATCACACTCTGTGTAGAGCTGAACAGACACACACAGACACACTACATCACACTCTGTGTAGAGCTGAACAGACATACTACATCACACTCTGTGTGGAGCTGAACAGACACACTACATCACACTCTGTGTAGCTGAACAGACACACTACATCACACTCTGTGTAGAGCTAAACAGACACACTACATCACACTCTGTGTAGAGCTGAACAGACACACTTCATCACACTCTGTGTAGAGCTAAACAGGCCCACTACATCACACTCTGTGTTGAGCTGAACAGACACACTACACCACACTCTGTGTAGAGCTGAACAGACACACTACATAACACTCTGTGTAGAGCTGAACAGACACACTACATCACACTCTGTGCAGCTGAACACGCACACACAGACACACTACATCACACTCTGTGTAGAACTGAACAGGCACACTACATTACACTCTGTGTAGAGCTGAACAGGCGTACACAGGCACACTACATCACACTCTTTGTGGAGCTGAACAGGCCCACAACATCACACTCTGTGTAGAGCTGAATAGACACACTACATCACACTCTGTGTAGAGCAGAACTGACACACTACATCACACTCTGTGTAGAGCTAAATAGGCCCACTACATCACACTCTGTGTAGAGCTGAACAGACACACTACACCACACTCTGTGTAGAGCTGAACAGACACACTACATAACACTCTGTGTAGAGCTGAACAGACACACTACATCACACTCTGTGTGGAGCTGAACAGGCACACTACATCACCCTCTGTGTGGAGCTGAACAGACCCACTACATCACACTCTGTGTAGAGCTGAACAGACACACTACTTAACACTCTGTGTAGAGCTGAACAGACACACTACATCACAATCTGTGTAGAGCTGAACAGGCACACACAGACACACTACATCACACTCTGTGTGGAGCTGAACAGACACACTACATCACACTCTGTGTAGAGCTGAACAGGCACACTACATCACACTCTGTGTAGAGCTGAACAGACACACTAGCATCACACTCTGTGTAGAGATGAACAGGCACACTACATTACACTCTGTGTAGAGCTGAACAGGCGTACACAGGCACACTACATCACACTCTTTGTGGAGCTGAACAGGCCCACAACATCACACTCTGTGTAGAGCTGAACAGACACACACAGACACACTACATCACACTCTGTGTAGAGCTGAACAGACACACTACATTACACTCTGTGTGGAGCTGAACAGACACACTACATCACACTCTGTGCAGCTGAACACGCACACACAGACACACTACATCACAGTCTGTGTAGAGCTGAACAGACACACTAAATCACACTCTGTGTGTAGCTGAACAGACACACTACATCACACTCTGTGTAGCTGAACAGACACACTACATCACACTCTTTGTGGAGCTGAACAGGCACACTACATCACACTCTGTGTAGAGCTGAACAGACACACTACATCACACTCTGTGTAGAGCTGAACATACGCACACAGACACACTACATCACACTCTGTGTAGAGCTGAACAGACACACTACATCACACTCTGCGTAGAGCTGAACAGACACACTTCATCACACTCTGTGTGGAGCTGAACACGCCCACTACATGACACTCTGTGTAGAGCTGAACAGACACACTACTTCACACTCTGTGTAGAGCTGAACAGACACACTACATCACACTCTGTGTAGAGCTGAACAGACACACACAGACACACTACATCACACTCTGTGTAGAGCTGAACAGACACACTACATCACACTCTGTGTGGAGCTGAACACGCCCACTACATGACACTCTGTGTAGAGCTGAACGGACACACTACTTCACACTCTGTGTAGAGCTGAACGGACACACTACATCACACTCTGTGTAGAGCTGAACAGACACACACAGACACACTACATCACACTCTGTGTAGAGCTGAACAGACACACTACATCACACTCTGTGTAGAGCTGAACAGGCGCACACAGACACACTACATCACACTCTTTGTGGAGCTGAACAGGCCCACTACATCACACTCTGTGTAGAGCTGAATAGACACACAGAGACACACTACATCACACTCTGTGTAGAGCTGAACAGACACACTACATGACACTCTGTGTAGAGCTGAACAGACACACTGCATCACACTCTGTGTGGAGCTAAACAGGCCCACTACATCACACTCTGTGTAGAGCTGAACAGACACACTACACCACACTCTGTGTAGAGCTGAACAGACACACTACATCACACTCTGTGTGGAGCTGAACAGGCACACTACATCACACTGTTTGTGGAGCTGAACAGGCCCACAACATCACACTCTGTGTAGAGCTGAATAGACACACTACATCACACTCTGTGTGGAGCTGAACAGGCCCACTACATCACACTTTGTGTAGAGCAGAACTGACACACTACACCACACTGTGTGTAGAGCTGAACAGACACACTACATAACACTTTGTGTAGAGCTGAACAGACACACTACATCACACTCTGTGTAGAGCTGAACAGGCAGCACAGGCACACTACATCGCACTCTCTGTAGAGCTGAACAGGCACACTACATCACACTCTGTGTAGAGCTGAACAGGCACACTACATCACACTCTGTGTAGAGCTGAACAGACTCACTAGCATCACACTCTGTGTAGAGCTGAACAGGCACACACAGACACACTACATCACACTCTGTGTAGAGATGAACAGGCACACTACATTACACTCTGTGTAGAGCTGAACAGGCGTACACAGGCACACTACATCACACTCTTTGTGGAGCTGAACAGGCCCACTACATCACACTCTGTGTAGAGCTGAACAGACACACACAGACACACTACATCACACTCTGTGTAGAGCTGAACAGACACACCACATCACACTCTGTGTAGAGCTGAACAGACACACACAGACACACTACATCACACTCTGTGTAGAGCTGAACAGACACACTAAATCACACTCTGTGTGGAGCTGAACAGACACACTACATCACACTCTGTGTAGAGATGAACAGGCACACTACATCACACTCATTGTGGAGCTGAACAGGCCCACTACATCACACTCTGTGTAGAGCTGAACAGGCGCACACAGACACACTACATCACACTCTTTGTGGAGCTGAACAGGCCCACTACATCACACTCTGTGTAGAGCTGAACAGACACACTACATGACACTCTGTGTAGAGCTGAATAGACACACATCATCACACTCTGTGTGGAGCTGAACAGGCCCACTACATCACACTCTGTGTAGAGCTAAACAGACACACTAGCATCACACTCTGTGTAGAGCTGAACAGACACACTACACCACACTCTGTGTAGAGCTGAACAGACACACTACATAACACTCTGTGTAGAGCTGAACAGACACACTACATAACACTCTGTGCAGCTGAACACGCACACACAGACACACTACATCACACTCTGTGTAGAGCTGAACAGGCACACTACATTACACTCTGTGTAGAGCTGAACAGGGATACACAGGCACACTACATCACACTCTTTGTGGAGCTGAACAGGCCCACAACATCACACTCTGTGTAGAGCTGAATAGACACACTACATCACACTCTGTGTGGAGCTGAACAGGCCCACTACATCACACTCTGTGTAGAGCAGAACTGACACACTACATCACACTCTGTGTAGAGCTGAACAGACACACACAGACACACTACATCACACTCTGTGTAGAGCTGAACAGACACACTACATCACACTCTGTGTAGAGCTGAACAGGCGCACACAGACACACTACATCACACTCTTTGTGGAGCTGAACAGGCCCACTACATCACACTCTGTGTAGAGCTGAATAGACACACAGAGACACACTACATCACACTCTGTGTAGAGCTGAACAGACACACTACATGACACTCTGTGTAGAGCTGAACAGACACACTGCATCACACTCTGTGTGGAGCTAAACAGGCCCACTACATCACACTCTGTGTAGAGCTGAACAGACACACTACACCACACTCTGTGTGGAGCTGAACAGGCACACTACATCACACTGTTTGTGGAGCTGAACAGGCCCACAACATCACACTCTGTGTAGAGCTGAATAGACACACTACATCACACTCTGTGTAGAGCTGAACAGACACACACAGACACACTACATCACACTCTGTGTAGAGCAGAACTGACACACTACATCACACTCTGTGTAGAGCTAAATAGGCCCACTACATCACACTCTGTGTGGAGCTGAACAGGCCCACTACATCACACTTTGTGTAGAGCAGAACTGACACACTACACCACACTCTGTGTAGAGCTGAACAGACACACTACATAACACTTTGTGTAGAGCTGAACAGACACACTACATCACACTCTGTGTAGAGCTGAACAGGCAGCACAGGCACACTACATCGCACTCTCTGTAGAGCTGAACAGGCACACTACATCACACTCTGTGTAGAGCTGAACAGGCACACTACATCACACTCTGTGTAGAGCTGAACAGACACACTAGCATCACACTCTGTGTAGAGCTGAACAGGCACACACAGACACACTACATCACACTCTGTGTAGAGATGAACAGGCACACTACATTACACTCTGTGTAGAGCTGAACAGGCGTACACAGGCACACTACATCACACTCTTTGTGGAGCTGAACAGGCCCACTACATCACACTCTGTGTAGAGCTGAACAGACACACACAGACACACTACATCACACTCTGTGTAGAGCTGAACAGACACACCACATCACACTCTGTGTAGAGCTGAACAGACACACACAGACACACTACATCACACTCTGTGTAGAGCTGAACAGACACACTAAATCACACTCTGTGTGGAGCTGAACAGACACACTACATCACACTCTGTGTAGAGATGAACAGGCACACTACATCACACTCATTGTGGAGCTGAACAGGCCCACTACATCACACTCTGTGTAGAGCTGAACAGGCGCACACAGACACACTACATCACACTCTTTGTGGAGCTGAACAGGCCCACTACATCACACTCTGTGTAGAGCTGAACAGACACACTACATGACACTCTGTGTAGAGCTGAATAGACACACATCATCACACTCTGTGTGGAGCTGAACAGGCCCACTACATCACACTCTGTGTAGAGCTAAACAGACACACTAGCATCACACTCTGTGTAGAGCTGAACAGACACACTACACCACACTCTGTGTAGAGCTGAACAGACACACTACATAACACTCTGTGTAGAGCTGAACAGACACACTACATAACACTCTGTGCAGCTGAACACGCACACACAGACACACTACATCACACTCTGTGTAGAGCTGAACAGGCACACTACATTACACTCTGTGTAGAGCTGAACAGGGATACACAGGCACACTACATCACACTCTTTGTGGAGCTGAACAGGCCCACAACATCACACTCTGTGTAGAGCTGAATAGACACACTACATCACACTCTGTGTGGAGCTGAACAGGCCCACTACATCACACTCTGTGTAGAGCAGAACTGACACACTACATCACACTCTGTGTAGAGCTGAACAGACACACTTCATCACACTCTGTGTGGAGCTAAACAGGCCCACTACATCACACTCTGTGTAGAGCTGAACAGACACACTACACCACACTCTGTGTAGAGCTGAACAGACACACTACATAACACTTTGTGTAGAGCTGAACAGACACACTACATCACACTCTGTGTGGAGCTGAACAGGCACACCACATCACACTCTGTGTGGAGCTGAACAGACCCACTACATCACACTCTGTGTAGAGCTGAACAGACACACTACATAACACTCTGTGTAGAGCTGAACAGACACACTACACCACACTCTGTGTAGAGCTGAACATACGCACACAGACACACTACATCACAATCTGTGTAGAGCTGAACAGACAGCACAGGCACACTACATCACACTCTGTGTAGAGCTGAACAGGCACACTACATCACACTCTGTGTAGAGCTGAACAGACACACTATCATCACACTCTGTGTAGAGCTGAACAGGCACACACAGACACACTACATCACACTCTGTGTAGAGCTGAACAGGCGTACACAGGCACACTACATCACACTCTTTGTGGAGCTGAACAGGCCCACTACATCACACTCTGTGTAGAGCTGAACAGACACACTACATCACACTCTGTGTAGAGCTGAACAGACACACCACATCACACTCTGTGTAGAGCTGAACAGACACACACAGACACACTACATCACACTCTGTGTAGAGCTGAAGAGACACACTACATTACACTCTGTGTGGAGCTGAACAGACACACTACATCACACTCTGTGCAGCTGAACACGCACACACAGACACACTACATCACACTCTGTGTAGAGCTGAACAGACACACTAAATCACACTCATTGTGGAGCTGAACAGGCCCACTACATCACACTCTGTGTATAGCTGAACAGACACACACAGACACACTACATCACACTCTGTGTAGAGCTGAACAGACACACTTCATCACACTCTGTGTGGAGCTAAACAGGCCCACTACATCACACTCTGTGTAGAGCTAAACAGACACACTAGCATCACACTCTGTGTAGAGCTGAACAGACACACTACACCACACTCTGTGTAGAGCTGAACAGACACACTACATAACACTCTGTGTAGAGCTGAACAGACACACTACATAACACTCTGTGCAGCTGAACACGCACACACAGACACACTACATCACACTCTGTGTAGAGCTGAACAGGCACACTACATTACACTCTGTGTAGAGCTGAACAGGGATACACAGGCACACTACATCACACTCTTTGTGGAGCTGAACAGGCCCACAACATCACACTCTGTGTAGAGCTGAATAGACACACTACATCACACTCTGTGTGGAGCTGAACAGGCCCACTACATCACACTCTGTGTAGAGCAGAACTGACACACTACATCACACTCTGTGTAGAGCTGAACAGACACACTTCATCACACTCTGTGTGGAGCTAAACAGGCCCACTACATCACACTCTGTGTAGAGCTGAACAGACACACTACACCACACTCTGTGTAGAGCTGAACAGACACACTACATAACACTTTGTGTAGAGCTGAACAGACACACTACATCACACTCTGTGTGGAGCTGAACAGGCACACCACATCACACTCTGTGTGGAGCTGAACAGACCCACTACATCACACTCTGTGTAGAGCTGAACAGACACACTACATAACACTCTGTGTAGAGCTGAACAGACACACTACACCACACTCTGTGTAGAGCTGAACATACGCACACAGACACACTACATCACAATCTGTGTAGAGCTGAACAGACAGCACAGGCACACTACATCGCACTCTCTGTAGAGCTGAACAGGCACACTACATCACACTCTGTGTAGAGCTGAACAGGCACACTACATCACACTCTGTGTAGAGCTGAACAGACACACTAGCATCACACTCTGTGTAGAGCTGAACAGGCACACACAGACACACTACATCACACTCTGTGTAGAGCTGAACAGGCGTACACAGGCACACTACATCACACTCTTTGTGGAGCTGAACAGGCCCACTACATCACACTCTGTGTAGAGCTGAACAGACACACACAGACACACTACATCACACTCTGTGTAGAGCTGAGCAGACACACCACATCACACTCTGTGTAGAGCTGAACAGACACACACAGACACACTACATCACACTCTGTGTAGAGCTGAACAGACACACTACATTACACTCTGTGTGGAGCTGAACAGACACACTACATCACACTCTGTGCAGCTGAACACGCACACACAGACACACTACAGCACACTCTGTGTAGAGCTGAACAGACACACTAAATCACACTCATTGTGGAGCTGAACAGGCCCACTACATCACACTCTGTGTATAGCTGAACAGACACACACAGACACACTACATCACACTCTGTGTAGAGCTGAACAGACACACTTCATCACACTCTGTGTGGAGCTAAACAGGCCCACTACATCACACTCTGTGTTGAGCTGAACAGACACACTACACCACACTCTGTGTAGAGCTGAACAGACACACTACATAACACTCTGTGTAGAGCTGAACAGACACACTACATCACACTCTGTGCAGCTGAACACGCACACACAGACACACTACATCACACTCTGTGTAGAGCTGAACAGGCACACTACATTACACTCTGTGTAGAGCTGAACAGGCGTACACAGGCACACTACATCACACTCTTTGTGGAGCTGAACAGGCCCACAACATCACACTCTGTGTAGAGCTGAATAGACACACTACATCACACTCTGTGTGGAGCTGAACAGACACACTACATCACACTCTGTGTGGAGCTGAACAGGCCCACTACATCACACTCTGTGTAGAGCAGAACTGACACACTACATCACACTCTGTGTAGAGCTGAACAGACACACTTCATCACACTCTGTGTGGAGCTGAACAGACACACTACACCACACTCTGTGTAGAGGTGAACAGACACACTACATAACACTCTGTGTAGAGCTGAACAGACACACTACATCACACTCTGTGTGGAGCTGAACAGGCACACTACATCACCCTCTGTGTGGAGCTGAACAGACCCACTACATCACACTCTGTGTAGAGCTGAACAGACACACTACTTAACACTCTGTGTAGAGCTGAACAGACACACTACATCACAATCTGTGTAGAGCTGAACAGACAGCACAGGCACACTACATCGCACTCTCTGTAGAGCTGAACAGGCACACTACATCACACTGTGTAGAGCTGAACAGACACACTACTTAACACTCTGTGTAGAACTGAACAGACACACTACATCACAGTCTGTGTAGAGCTGAACAGACACACTACATCAAACTCTGTGTAGAGCTGAACAGGCACACTACATTACACTCTGTGTAGAGCTGAACAGACACACTACATCACACTCTGTGTAGAGCTGAACAGGCGTACATAGGCACACTACATCACACTCTGTGTAGAGCTGAACAGGCGCACACAGACACACTACATCACACTCTTTGTGGAGCTGAACAGACACACTACATGACACTCTGTGTAGAGCTGAACAGACACACTGCATCACACTCTGTGTGGAGCTAAACAGGCCCACTACATCACACTCTGTGTAGAGCTGAACAGACACACTACACCACACTCTGTGTAGAGCTGAACAGACACACTACATAACACTCTGTGTAGAGCTGAACAGACACACTACATCACACTCTGTGTGGAGCTGAACAGGCACACTACATCACACTCTTTGTGGAGCTGAACAGGCCCACAACATCACACTCTGTGTAGAGCTGAATGGACACACTACATCACACTCTGTGTGGAGCTGAACAGGCCCACTACATCACACTCTGTGTAGAGCTGAACAGACACACTACACCACACTCTGTGTAGAGCTGAACAGACACACTACATAACACTTTGTGTAGAGCTGAACAGACACACTACATCACACTCTGTGTGGAGCTGAACAGGCACACTACATCACACTCTGTGTGGAGCTGAACAGACCCACTACATCACACTCTGTGTAGAGCTGAACAGACACACTACATAACACTCTGTGTAGAGCTGAACAGACACACTACATCACAATCTGTGTAGAGCTGAACAGACAGCACAGGCACACTACATCGCACTCTCTGTAGAGCTGAACAGGCACACTACATCACACTCTGTGTAGAGCTGAACAAGCACACACAGGCACACTACATCACACTCTGTGTAGAGCTGAACAGGCACACTACATCACACTCTGTGTAGAGCTGAACAGACACACTAGCATCACACTCTGTGTAGAGCTGAACAGGCACACACAGACACACTACATCACACTCTGTGTAGAGATGAACAGGCACACTACATTACACTCTGTGTAGAGCTGAACAGGCGTACACAGGCACACTACATCACACTCTTTGTGGAGCTGAACAGGCCCACTACATCACACTCTGTGTAGAGCTGAACAGACACACACAGACACACTGCATCACACTCTGTGTAGAGCTGAACAGGCACACACAGACACACTACATCACACTCTGTGTAGAGCTGAACAGACACACTACATTACACTCTGTGTGGAGCTGAACAGACACACTACATCACACTCTGTGCAGCTGAACACGCACACACAGACACACTACATCACACTCTGTGTAGAGCTGAAAAGACACACTAAATCACACTCTGTGTGTAGCTGAACAGACACACTACATCACACTCTGTGTAGAGATGAACAGGCACACTACATCACACTCATTGTGGAGCTGAACAGGCCCACTACATCACACTCTGTGTAGAGCTGAACAGACACACACAGACACACTACATCACACTCTGTGTAGAGCTGAATAGACATACTACATCACACTCTGTGTAGAGCTGAATAGACACACTTCATCACACTCTGTGTGGAGCTGAACAGGCCCACTACATCACACTCTGTGTAGAGCTGAACAGACACACTACATCACACTCTGTGTAGAGCTGAACAGACACACACAGACACACTACATCACACTCTGTGTAGAGCTGAACACACATACTACATCACACTCTGTGTGGAGCTGAACAGACACACTACATCACACTCTGTGTAGCTGAACAGACACACTACATCACACTCTGTGTAGAGCTGAACAGACACACTACATCATACTCTGTGTAGAGCCGTACAGGCACACACAGGCACACTATATCACACTCTGTGTAGAGCTGAACAGACACGCACAGACACACTACATCACACTCTCTGTAGAGCTGAACAGAAACACACAGACACACTACATCACACTCTGTGTAGAGCTGAACAGACACACTACATCACACTCTGTGTAGAGCTGAACAGACACACTACATCACACTGTGTAGAGCTGAACAGACACACTACTTAACACTCTGTGTAGAACTGAACAGACACACTACATCACAGTCTGTGTAGAGCTGAACAGACACACTACATCAAACTCTGTGTAGAGCTGAACAGGCACACTACATTACACTCTGTGTAGAGCTGAACAGACACACTACATCACACTCTGTGTAGAGCTGAACAGGCGTACATAGGCACACTACATCACACTCTGTGTAGAGCTGAACAGGCGCACACAGACACACTACATCACACTCTTTGTGGAGCTGAACAGACACACTACATGACACTCTGTGTAGAGCTGAACAGACACACTGCATCACACTCTGTGTGGAGCTAAACAGGCCCACTACATCACACTCTGTGTAGAGCTGAACAGACACACTACACCACACTCTGTGTAGAGCTGAACAGACACACTACATAACACTCTGTGTAGAGCTGAACAGACACACTACATCACACTCTGTGTGGAGCTGAACAGGCACACTACATCACACTCTTTGTGGAGCTGAACAGGCCCACAACATCACACTCTGTGTAGAGCTGAATGGACACACTACATCACACTCTGTGTGGAGCTGAACAGGCCCACTACATCACACTCTGTGTAGAGCTGAACAGACACACTACACCACACTCTGTGTAGAGCTGAACAGACACACTACATAACACTTTGTGTAGAGCTGAACAGACACACTACATCACACTCTGTGTGGAGCTGAACAGGCACACTACATCACACTCTGTGTGGAGCTGAACAGACCCACTACATCACACTCTGTGTAGAGCTGAACAGACACACTACATAACACTCTGTGTAGAGCTGAACAGACACACTACATCACAATCTGTGTAGAGCTGAACAGACACACTACATCAAACTCTGTGTAGAGCTGAACAGGCACACTACATTACACTCTGTGTAGAGCTGAACAGACACACTACATCACACTCTGTGTAGAGCTGAACAGGCGTACATAGGCACACTACATCACACTCTGTGTGGAGCTGAACAGACCCACTACATCACACTCTGTGTAGAGCTGAACAGACACACTACATAACACTCTGTGTAGAGCTGAACAGACACACTACATCACAATCTGTGTAGAGCTGAACAGACAGCACAGGCACACTACATCGCACTCTCTGTAGAGCTGAACAGGCACACTACATCACACTCTGTGTAGAGCTGAACAAGCACACACAGGCACACTACATCACACTCTGTGTAGAGCTGAACAGGCCCACTACATCACACTCTGTGTATAGCTGAACAGACACACACAGACACACTACATCACACTCTGTGTAGAGCTGAACAGACACACTTCATCACACTCTGTGTGGAGCTAAACAGGCCCACTACATCACACTCTGTGTTGAGCTGAACAGACACACTACACCACACTCTGTGTAGAGCTGAACAGACACACTACATAACACTCTGTGTAGAGCTGAACAGACACACTACATCACACTCTGTGCAGCTGAACACGCACACACAGACACACTACATCACACTCTGTGTAGAGCTGAACAGGCACACTACATTACACTCTGTGTAGAGCTGAACAGGCGTACACAGGCACACTACATCACACTCTTTGTGGAGCTGAACAGGCCCACAACATCACACTCTGTGTAGAGCTGAATAGACACACTACATCACACTCTGTGTGGAGCTGAACAGACACACTACATCACACTCTGTGTGGAGCTGAACAGGCCCACTACATCACACTCTGTGTAGAGCAGAACTGACACACTACATCACACTCTGTGTAGAGCTGAACAGACACACTTCATCACACTCTGTGTGGAGCTGAACAGACACACTACACCACACTCTGTGTAGAGGTGAACAGACACACTACATAACACTCTGTGTAGAGCTGAACAGACACACTACATCACACTCTGTGTGGAGCTGAACAGGCACACTACATCACCCTCTGTGTGGAGCTGAACAGACCCACTACATCACACTCTGTGTAGAGCTGAACAGACACACTACTTAACACTCTGTGTAGAGCTGAACAGACACACTACATCACAATCTGTGTAGAGCTGAACAGACAGCACAGGCACACTACATCGCACTCTCTGTAGAGCTGAACAGGCACACTACATCACACTGTGTAGAGCTGAACAGACACACTACTTAACACTCTGTGTAGAACTGAACAGACACACTACATCACAGTCTGTGTAGAGCTGAACAGACACACTACATCAAACTCTGTGTAGAGCTGAACAGGCACACTACATTACACTCTGTGTAGAGCTGAACAGGCGTACATAGGCACACTACATCACACTCTGTGTAGAGCTGAACAGGCGCACACAGACACACTACATCACACTCTTTGTGGAGCTGAACAGACACACTACATGACACTCTGTGTAGAGCTGAACAGACACACTGCATCACACTCTGTGTGGAGCTAAACAGGCCCACTACATCACACTCTGTGTAGAGCTGAACAGACACACTACACCACACTCTGTGTAGAGCTGAACAGACACACTACATAACACTCTGTGTAGAGCTGAACAGACACACTACATCACACTCTGTGTGGAGCTGAACAGGCACACTACATCACACTCTTTGTGGAGCTGAACAGGCCCACAACATCACACTCTGTGTAGAGCTGAATGGACACACTACATCACACTCTGTGTGGAGCTGAACAGGCCCACTACATCACACTCTGTGTAGAGCTGAACAGACACACTACACCACACTCTGTGTAGAGCTGAACAGACACACTACATAACACTTTGTGTAGAGCTGAACAGACACACTACATCACACTCTGTGTGGAGCTGAACAGGCACACTACATCACACTCTGTGTGGAGCTGAACAGACCCACTACATCACACTCTGTGTAGAGCTGAACAGACACACTACATAACACTCTGTGTAGAGCTGAACAGACACACTACATCACAATCTGTGTAGAGCTGAACAGACACACTACATCAAACTCTGTGTAGAGCTGAACAGGCACACTACATTACACTCTGTGTAGAGCTGAACAGACACACTACATCACACTCTGTGTAGAGCTGAACAGGCGTACATAGGCACACTACATCACACTCTGTGTGGAGCTGAACAGACCCACTACATCACACTCTGTGTAGAGCTGAACAGACACACTACATAACACTCTGTGTAGAGCTGAACAGACACACTACATCACAATCTGTGTAGAGCTGAACAGACAGCACAGGCACACTACATCGCACTCTCTGTAGAGCTGAACAGGCACACTACATCACACTCTGTGTAGAGCTGAACAAGCACACACAGGCACACTACATCACACTCTGTGTAGAGCTGAACAGGCCCACTACATCACACTCTGTGTATAGCTGAACAGACACACACAGACACACTACATCACACTCTGTGTAGAGCTGAACAGACACACTTCATCACACTCTGTGTGGAGCTAAACAGGCCCACTACATCACACTCTGTGTTGAGCTGAACAGACACACTACACCACACTCTGTGTAGAGCTGAACAGACACACTACATAACACTCTGTGTAGAGCTGAACAGACACACTACATCACACTCTGTGCAGCTGAACACGCACACACAGACACACTACATCACACTCTGTGTAGAGCTGAACAGGCACACTACATTACACTCTGTGTAGAGCTGAACAGGCGTACACAGGCACACTACATCACACTCTTTGTGGAGCTGAACAGGCCCACAACATCACACTCTGTGTAGAGCTGAATAGACACACTACATCACACTCTGTGTGGAGCTGAACAGACACACTACATCACACTCTGTGTGGAGCTGAACAGGCCCACTACATCACACTCTGTGTAGAGCAGAACTGACACACTACATCACACTCTGTGTAGAGCTGAACAGACACACTTCATCACACTCTGTGTGGAGCTGAACAGACACACTACACCACACTCTGTGTAGAGGTGAACAGACACACTACATAACACTCTGTGTAGAGCTGAACAGACACACTACATCACACTCTGTGTGGAGCTGAACAGGCACACTACATCACCCTCTGTGTGGAGCTGAACAGACCCACTACATCACACTCTGTGTAGAGCTGAACAGACACACTACTTAACACTCTGTGTAGAGCTGAACAGACACACTACATCACAATCTGTGTAGAGCTGAACAGACAGCACAGGCACACTACATCGCACTCTCTGTAGAGCTGAACAGGCACACTACATCACACTGTGTAGAGCTGAACAGACACACTACTTAACACTCTGTGTAGAACTGAACAGACACACTACATCACAGTCTGTGTAGAGCTGAACAGACACACTACATCAAACTCTGTGTAGAGCTGAACAGGCACACTACATTACACTCTGTGTAGAGCTGAACAGACACACTACATCACACTCTGTGTAGAGCTGAACAGGCGTACATAGGCACACTACATCACACTCTGTGTAGAGCTGAACAGGCGCACACAGACACACTACATCACACTCTTTGTGGAGCTGAACAGACACACTACATGACACTCTGTGTAGAGCTGAACAGACACACTGCATCACACTCTGTGTGGAGCTAAACAGGCCCACTACATCACACTCTGTGTAGAGCTGAACAGACACACTACACCACACTCTGTGTAGAGCTGAACAGACACACTACATAACACTCTGTGTAGAGCTGAACAGACACACTACATCACAC
The DNA here is from genome assembly GCF_030028105.1 of Mobula birostris. Taxonomy (NCBI): domain Eukaryota; kingdom Metazoa; phylum Chordata; class Chondrichthyes; order Myliobatiformes; family Myliobatidae; genus Mobula; species Mobula birostris. The sequence goes on from NC_092380.1 coordinate 8,742,599, forward strand.
TCTGTGTGGAGCTGAACAGGCACACTACATCACACTCTTTGTGGAGCTGAACAGGCCCACAACATCACACTCTGTGTAGAGCTGAATGGACACACTACATCACACTCTGTGTGGAGCTGAACAGGCCCACTACATCACACTCTGTGTAGAGCTGAACAGACACACTACACCACACTCTGTGTAGAGCTGAACAGACACACTACATAACACTTTGTGTAGAGCTGAACAGACACACTACATCACACTCTGTGTGGAGCTGAACAGGCACACTACATCACACTCTGTGTGGAGCTGAACAGACCCACTACATCACACTCTGTGTAGAGCTGAACAGACACACTACATAACACTCTGTGTAGAGCTGAACAGACACACTACATCACAATCTGTGTAGAGCTGAACAGACAGCACAGGCACACTACATCGCACTCTCTGTAGAGCTGAACAGGCACACTACATCACACTCTGTGTAGAGCTGAACAAGCACACACAGGCACACTACATCACACTCTGTGTAGAGCTGAACAGGCACACTACATCACACTCTGTGTAGAGCTGAACAGACACACTAGCATCACACTCTGTGTAGAGCTGAACAGGCACACACAGACACACTACATCACACTCTGTGTAGAGATGAACAGGCACACTACATTACACTCTGTGTAGAGCTGAACAGGCGTACACAGGCACACTACATCACACTCTTTGTGGAGCTGAACAGGCCCACTACATCACACTCTGTGTAGAGCTGAACAGACACACACAGACACACTGCATCACACTCTGTGTAGAGCTGAACAGGCACACACAGACACACTACATCACACTCTGTGTAGAGCTGAACAGACACACTACATTACACTCTGTGTGGAGCTGAACAGACACACTACATCACACTCTGTGCAGCTGAACACGCACACACAGACACACTACATCACACTCTGTGTAGAGCTGAAAAGACACACTAAATCACACTCTGTGTGTAGCTGAACAGACACACTACATCACACTCTGTGTAGAGATGAACAGGCACACTACATCACACTCATTGTGGAGCTGAACAGGCCCACTACATCACACTCTGTGTAGAGCTGAACAGACACACACAGACACACTACATCACACTCTGTGTAGAGCTGAATAGACATACTACATCACACTCTGTGTAGAGCTGAATAGACACACTTCATCACACTCTGTGTGGAGCTGAACAGGCCCACTACATCACACTCTGTGTAGAGCTGAACAGACACACTACATCACACTCTGTGTAGAGCTGAACAGACACACACAGACACACTACATCACACTCTGTGTAGAGCTGAACACACATACTACATCACACTCTGTGTGGAGCTGAACAGACACACTACATCACACTCTGTGTAGCTGAACAGACACACTACATCACACTCTGTGTAGAGCTGAACAGACACACTACATCATACTCTGTGTAGAGCCGTACAGGCACACACAGGCACACTATATCACACTCTGTGTAGAGCTGAACAGACACGCACAGACACACTACATCACACTCTCTGTAGAGCTGAACAGAAACACACAGACACACTACATCACACTCTGTGTAGAGCTGAACAGACACACTACATCACACTCTGTGTAGAGCTGAACAGACACACTACATCACACTGTGTAGAGCTGAACAGACACACTACTTAACACTCTGTGTAGAACTGAACAGACACACTACATCACAGTCTGTGTAGAGCTGAACAGACACACTACATCAAACTCTGTGTAGAGCTGAACAGGCACACTACATTACACTCTGTGTAGAGCTGAACAGACACACTACATCACACTCTGTGTAGAGCTGAACAGGCGTACATAGGCACACTACATCACACTCTGTGTAGAGCTGAACAGGCGCACACAGACACACTACATCACACTCTTTGTGGAGCTGAACAGACACACTACATGACACTCTGTGTAGAGCTGAACAGACACACTGCATCACACTCTGTGTGGAGCTAAACAGGCCCACTACATCACACTCTGTGTAGAGCTGAACAGACACACTACACCACACTCTGTGTAGAGCTGAACAGACACACTACATAACACTCTGTGTAGAGCTGAACAGACACACTACATCACACTCTGTGTGGAGCTGAACAGGCACACTACATCACACTCTTCGTGGAGCTGAACAGGCCCACAACATCACACTCTGTGTAGAGCTGAATGGACACACTACATCACACTCTGTGTGGAGCTGAACAGGCCCACTACATCACACTCTGTGTAGAGCTGAACAGACACACTACACCACACTCTGTGTAGAGCTGAACAGACACACTACATAACACTTTGTGTAGAGCTGAACAGACACACTACATCACACTCTGTGTGGAGCTGAACAGGCACACTACATCACACTCTGTGTGGAGCTGAACAGACCCACTACATCACACTCTGTGTAGAGCTGAACAGACACACTACATAACACTCTGTGTAGAGCTGAACAGACACACTACATCACAATCTGTGTAGAGCTGAACAGACACACTACATCAAACTCTGTGTAGAGCTGAACAGGCACACTACATTACACTCTGTGTAGAGCTGAACAGACACACTACATCACACTCTGTGTAGAGCTGAACAGGCGTACATAGGCACACTACATCACACTCTGTGTGGAGCTGAACAGACCCACTACATCACACTCTGTGTAGAGCTGAACAGACACACTACATAACACTCTGTGTAGAGCTGAACAGACACACTACATCACAATCTGTGTAGAGCTGAACAGACAGCACAGGCACACTACATCGCACTCTCTGTAGAGCTGAACAGGCACACTACATCACACTCTGTGTAGAGCTGAACAAGCACACACAGGCACACTACATCACACTCTGTGTAGAGCTGAACAGGCACACTACATCACACTCTGTGTAGAGCTGAACAGACACACTAGCATCACACTCTGTGTAGAGCTGAACAGGCACACACAGACACACTACATCACACTCTGTGTAGAGATGAACAGGCACACTACATTACACTCTGTGTAGAGCTGAACATGCGTACACAGGCACACTACATCACACTCTTTGTGGAGCTGAACAGGCCCACTACATCACACTCTGTGTAGAGCTGAACAGACACACACAGACACACTGCATCACACTCTGTGTAGAGCTGAACAGGCACACACAGACACACTACATCACACTCTGTGTAGAGCTGAACAGACACACTACATTACACTCTGTGTGGAGCTGAACAGACACACTACATCACACTCTGTGCAGCTGAACACGCACACACAGACACACTACATCACACTCTGTGTAGAGCTGAAAAGACACACTAAATCACACTCTGTGTGTAGCTGAACAGACACACTACATCACACTCTGTGTAGAGATGAACAGGCACACTACATCACACTCATTGTGGAGCTGAACAGACACACTAAATCACACTCATTGTGGAGCTGAACAGGCCCACTACATCACACTCTGTGTATAGCTGAACAGACACACACAGACACACTACATCACACTCTGTGTAGAGCTGAACAGACACACTTCATCACACTCTGTGTGGAGCTAAACAGGCCCACTACATCACACTCTGTGTTGAGCTGAACAGACACACTACACCACACTCTGTGTAGAGCTGAACAGACACACTACATAACACTCTGTGTAGAGCTGAACAGACACACTACATCACACTCTGTGCAGCTGAACACGCACACACAGACACACTACATCACACTCTGTGTAGAGCTGAACAGGCACACTACATTACACTCTGTGTAGAGCTGAACAGGCGTACACAGGCACACTACATCACACTCTTTGTGGAGCTGAACAGGCCCACAACATCACACTCTGTGTAGAGCTGAATAGACACACTACATCACACTCTGTGTGGAGCTGAACAGACACACTACACCACACTCTGTGTAGAGCTGAACAGACACACTACATAACACTCTGTGTAGAGCTGAACAGACACACTACATCACACTCTGTGCAGCTGAACACGCACACACAGACACACTACATCACACTCTGTGTAGAGCTGAACAGGCACACTACATTACACTCTGTGTAGAGCTGAACAGGCGTACACAGGCACACTACATCACACTCTTTGTGGAGCTGAACAGGCCCACAACATCACACTCTGTGTAGAGCTGAATAGACACACTACATCACACTCTGTGTGGAGCTGAACAGACACACTACATCACACTCTGTGTGGAGCTGAACAGGCCCACTACATCACACTCTGTGTAGAGCAGAACTGACACACTACATCACACTCTGTGTAGAGCTGAACAGACACACTTCATCACACTCTGTGTGGAGCTGAACAGACACACTACACCACACTCTGTGTAGAGGTGAACAGACACACTACATAACACTCTGTGTAGAGCTGAACAGACACACTACATCACACTCTGTGTGGAGCTGAACAGGCACACTACATCACCCTCTGTGTGGAGCTGAACAGACCCACTACATCACACTCTGTGTAGAGCTGAACAGACACACTACTTAACACTCTGTGTAGAGCTGAACAGACACACTACATCACAATCTGTGTAGAGCTGAACAGACAGCACAGGCACACTACATCGCACTCTCTGTAGAGCTGAACAGGCACACTACATCACACTGTGTAGAGCTGAACAGACACACTACTTAACACTCTGTGTAGAACTGAACAGACACACTACATCACAGTCTGTGTAGAGCTGAACAGACACGCTACATCAAACTCTGTGTAGAGCTGAACAGGCACACTACATTACACTCTGTGTAGAGCTGAACAGACACACTACATCACACTCTGTGTAGAGCTGAACAGGCGTACATAGGCACACTACATCACACTCTGTGTAGAGCTGAACAGGCGCACACAGACACACTACATCACACTCTTTGTGGAGCTGAACAGACACACTACATGACATTCTGTGTAGAGCTGAACAGACACACTGCATCACACTCTGTGTGGAGCTAAACAGGCCCACTACATCACACTCTGTGTAGAGCTGAACAGACACACTACACCACACTCTGTGTAGAGCTGAACAGACACACTACATAACACTCTGTGTAGAGCTGAACAGACACACTACATCACACTCTGTGTGGAGCTGAACAGGCACACTACATCACACTCTTTGTGGAGCTGAACAGGCCCACAACATCACACTCTGTGTAGAGCTGAATGGACACACTACATCACACTCTGTGTGGAGCTGAACAGGCCCACTACATCACACTCTGTGTAGAGCTGAACAGACACACTACACCACACTCTGTGTAGAGCTGAACAGACACACTACATAACACTTTGTGTAGAGCTGAACAGACACACTACATCACACTCTGTGTGGAGCTGAACAGGCACACTACATCACACTCTGTGTGGAGCTGAACAGACCCACTACATCACACTCTGTGTAGAGCTGAACAGACACACTACATAACACTCTGTGTAGAGCTGAACAGACACACTACATCACAATCTGTGTAGAGCTGAACAGACAGCACAGGCACACTACATCGCACTCTCTGTAGAGCTGAACAGGCACACTACATCACACTCTGTGTAGAGCTGAACAAGCACACACAGGCACACTACATCACACTCTGTGTAGAGCTGAACAGGCACACTACATCACACTCTGTGTAGAGCTGAACAGACACACTAGCATCACACTCTGTGTAGAGCTGAACAGGCACACACAGACACACTACATCACACTCTGTGTAGAGATGAACAGGCACACTACATTACACTCTGTGTAGAGCTGAACAGGCGTACACAGGCACACTACATCACACTCTTTGTGGAGCTGAACAGGCCCACTACATCACACTCTGTGTAGAGCTGAACAGACACACACAGACACACTGCATCACACTCTGTGTAGAGCTGAACAGGCACACACAGACACACTACATCACACTCTGTGTAGAGCTGAACAGACACACTACATTACACTCTGTGTGGAGCTGAACAGACACACTACATCACACTCTGTGCAGCTGAACACGCACACACAGACACACTACATCACACTCTGTGTAGAGCTGAAAAGACACACTAAATCACACTCTGTGTGTAGCTGAACAGACACACTACATCACACTCTGTGTAGAGATGAACAGGCACACTACATCACACTCATTGTGGAGCTGAACAGGCCCACTACATCACACTCTGTGTAGAGCTGAACAGACACACACAGACACACTACATCACACTCTGTGTAGAGCTGAATAGACATACTACATCACACTCTGTGTAGAGCTGAATAGACACACTTCATCACACTCTGTGTGGAGCTGAACAGGCCCACTACATCACACTCTGTGTAGAGCTGAACAGACACACTACATCACACTCTGTGTAGAGCTGAACAGACACACACAGACACACTACATCACACTCTGTGTAGAGCTGAACACACATACTACATCACACTCTGTGTGGAGCTGAACAGACACACTACATCACACTCTGTGTAGCTGAACAGACACACTACATCACACTCTGTGTAGAGCTGAACAGACACACTACATCATACTCTGTGTAGAGCTGTACAGGCACACACAGGCACACTATATCACACTCTGTGTAGAGCTGAACAGACACGCACAGACACACTACATCACACTCTCTGTAGAGCTGAACAGAAACACACAGACACACTACATCACACTCTGTGTAGAGCTGAACAGACACACTACATCACACTCTGTGTAGAGCTGAACAGACACACTTCATCACACTCTGTGTAGAGCTGAACAGACACACTTCATCACACTCTGTGTAGAGCTGAACAGACACACTACATCAAACTCTGTGTAGAGCTGAACAGACACACTACATCAAACTCTGTGTAGAGCTGAACAGACACTCAGAGGCACAGTACATCACACTCTGTGTGGAACTGAACAGACACACTCAGACACACTACATCACACTCTGTGTAGAGCTGAACAGACACACTACATCACACTCTGTGTAGCTGAACAGACACACACAGACACACTACATCACACTCTGTGTAGAGCTGAACAGGCACACTACATGACACTCTGTGTAGAGCTGAACAGGCACACTACATCACACTCTGTGTAGAGCTGAACAGACACACACACAGGCAGACTACATCACACTCTGTGTAGAGCTGAACAGACACACACAGACACACTACATCACACTCTGTGTGGAGCTGAACAGACACACTACATCACACTCTGTGTAGAGCTGAACAGGCACACACAGGCACACTACATCACACTCTGTGTATAGCTGAATTGACACGCACAGACACACTACATCACACTCTGTGTAGAGCTGAACAGACACACACAGACACACTACCTCACACTCTGTGTAGAGCTGAATAGACACACTTCATCACACTCTGTGTGGAGCTGAACAGACACACTACATCACATTCTGTGTAGAGCTGAGCAGAAACTCTACATCACACTCTGTGGAGCTGAACAGACACACTACATCACACTCTCTGTAGAGCTGAACAGGCACACACAGACACACTACATCACGCTCTGTGTGGAGCTGAACAGACACACTACATCACACTCTGTGTGGAGCTGAACAGGCACACTACATCACACTCTGTGGAGCTGAACAGACACACTACATCACACTCTCTGTAGAGCTGAACAGGCACACACAGACACACTTCATCACACTCTGTGTAGAGCTGAACAGGCATACTACATCACACTCTGTGTGGAGCTGAACATACGCATACAGACACACTACATCACACTCTGTGTAGAGCTGAACAGACACACTACATCACACTCTGTGTGGAGCTGAACAGGCCCACTACATCACACTCTGTGTAGAGCTGAACAGACACACTACATCACACTCTGTGTAGAGCTGAAGAGGCACACACAGACACACTACATCACACTCTGTGTAGAGCTGAACAGGCGCACTACATCACACTCTGTGTAGAGCTGAACAGACACACTACATCACACTCTGTGTAGAGCTGAACAGGCACACTACATCACACTCTGTGTAGAGCTGAACAGACACACTTCATCACACTCTGTGTAGAGCTGAACAGACACACTTCATCACACTCTGTGTAGAGCTGAACAGACACACTACATCAAACTCTGTGTAGAGCTGAACAGACACACACAGACACACTACATCACACTCTGTGTGGAGCTGAACAGACACACTACATCACACTCTGTGTAGAGCTGAACAGGCACACACAGGCACACTATATCACACTCTGTGTAGAGCTGAATTGACACGCACAGACACACTACATCACACTCTGTGTAGAGCTGAACAGACACACACAGACACACTACCTCACACTCTGTGTAGAGCTGAATAGACACACTTCATCACACTCTGTGTGGAGCTGAACAGACACACTACATCACATTCTGTGTAGAGCTGAGCAGAAACTCTACATCACACTCTGTGGAGCTGAACAGACACACTACATCACACTCTCTGTAGAGCTGAACAGGCACACACAGACACACTACATCACGCTTTGTGTGGAGCTGAACAGACACACTACATCACACTCTGTGTGGAGCTGAACAGGCACACTACATCACACTCTGTGGAGCTGAACAGACACACTACATCACACTCTCTGTAGAGCTGAACAGGCACACACAGACACACTTCATCACACTCTGTGTAGAGCTGAACAGGCATACTACATCACACTCTGTGTGGAGCTGAACATACGCATACAGACACACTACATCACACTCTGTGTAGAGCTGAACAGACACACTACATCACACTCTGTGTGGAGCTGAACAGGCCCACTACATCACACTCTGTGTAGAGCTGAACAGACACACTACATCACACTCTGTGTAGAGCTGAACAGGCACACACAGACACACTACATCACACTCTGTGTAGAGCTGAACAGGCGCACTACATCACACTCTGTGTAGAGCTGAACAGACACACTACATCACACTCTGTGTAGAGCTGAACAGGCACACTACATCACACTCTGTGTAGAGCTGAACAGACACACTTCATCACACTCTGTGTAGAGCTGAACAGACACACTTCATCACACTCTGTGTAGAGCTGAACAGACACACTACATCAAACTCTGTGTAGAGCTGAACAGACACTCAGAGGCACACTACATCACACTCTGTGTGGAACTGAACAGACACACACAGACACACTACATCACACTCTGTGTAGCTGAACAGACACACACAGACACACTACATCACACTCTGTGTAGAGCTGAACAGGCACACTACATCACACTCTGTGTAGAGCTGAACAGGCACACTACATCACACTCTGTGTAGAGCTGAACAGACACACACAGGCAGACTACATGACACTCTGTGTAGAGCTGAACAGACACACACAGACACACTACATCACACTCTGTGTGGAGCTGAACAGACACACTACATCACACTCTGTGTAGAGCTGAACAGGCACACACAGGCACACTATATCACACTCTGTGTAGAGCTGAACAGACACACTACATCACAGTCTGTGTAGAGCTGAACAGGCACACACAGGCACACTATATCACACTCTGTGTAGAGCTGAACAGACACGCACAGACACACTACATCACACTCTGTGTAGAGCTGAACAGACACACACAGACACACTACCTCACACTCTGTGTAGAGCTGAATAGACACACTTCATCACACTCTGTGTGGAGCTGAACAGACACACTACATCACATTCTGTGTAGAGCTGAGCAGAAACTCTACATCACACTCTGTGGAGCTGAACAGATACACTACATCACACTCTCTGTAGAGCTGAACAGGCACACACAGACACACTACATCACGCTCTGTGTAGAGCTGAACAGACACACTACATCACACTCTGTGTGGAGCTGAACAGGCACACTACATCACACTCTGTGTAGAGCTGAACAGACACACACAGGCAGACTACATGACACTCTGTGTAGAGCTGAACAGACACACACAGACACACTACATCACACTCTGTGTGGAGCTGAACAGACACACTACATCACACTCTGTGTAGAGCTGAACAGGCACACACAGGCACACTATATCACACTCTGTAGAGCTGAACAGACACACTACATCACACTCTGTGTAGAGCTGAACAGGCACACACAGGCACACTATATCACACTCTGTGTAGAGCTGAACAGACACGCACAGACACACTACATCACACTCTGTGTAGAGCTGAACAGACACACACAGACACACTACCTCACACTCTGTGTAGAGCTGAATAGACACACTGCATCACACTCTGTGTAGAGCTGAACAGACACACTACATCACATTCTGTGTAGAGCTGAGCAGAAACTCTACATCACACTCTGTGGAGCTGAACAGACACACTACATCACACTCTCTGTAGAGCTGAACAGGCACACACAGACACACTACATCACGCTCTGTGTAGAGCTGAACAGACACACTACATCACACTCTGTGTGGAGCTGAACAGGCACACTACATCACACTCTGTGGAGCTGAACAGACACACTACATCACACTCTCTGTAGAGCTGAACAGGCACACACAGACACACTTCATCACACTCTGTGTAGAGCTGAACAGGCATACTACATCACACTCTGTGTGGAGCTGAACATACGCATACAGACACACTACATCACACTCTGTGTAGAGCTGAACAGACACACTACATCACACTCTGTGTGGAGCTGAACAGGCACACTACATCACACTCTGTGTGGAGCTGAACAGGCCCACTACATCACACTCTGTGTAGAGCTGAACAGGCACACTACATCACACTCTGTGTAGAGCTGAACAGGCAGACTACATCACACTCTGTGTAGAGCTGAACAGACACACTACATCACACTCTCTGTAGAGCTGAACAGGCACACTACATCACACTCTGTGTAGAGCTGAACAGACACACTACATCACACTCTGTGTAGAGCTGAACAGACACACTACATCACACTCTGTGTAGAGCTGAACAGACACACTACATCACACTCTGTGTAGAGCTAAACAGGCACACTACATCACACTCTGTGTAGAGCTGAACAGACACACTACATCACACTCTGTGTAGAGCTGAACAGACACACTACATCACACTCTGTGTAGAACTGAACAGACACACTACATCACACTCTGTGTAGAACTGAACAGACACACTACATCACACTCTGTGTAGAGCTGAACAGACACACTACACCACACTCTGTGTCGAGGTGAACAGACACACACAGGCACACTACGTAGACATGCATCAACACACACACACAATTAAAAGATACACACAGGTACTCCCACAGGTCTATGCAAACACACACACACACACACACACACACACACACACACACACATAGACACATGCAGACAGACAGACAGACACACACCAACAAATACAGCTACAAGTGCAAGCAAACACCTACACATGCACATGCACACACAGACACACAGATAGACACTCACACTCACAAAGGGACAGACATGAACAGATACTGCCACAAGTCTGTGGGAACTTGCATACATTCACATACTCATAAAGACGCTCACAAACACACACATACATGGACACACAGATACTTTTACAAGCACGTGCAACAGACACAGCACACACACACACACACACACAGACACACACACACACACACACACACACACACACACACACACACACACACACACACACACACACTAGCTCATGTCCCATGTCCTAACCCACTTAAGGGACACTGCATCTTTAAACCAAAGCTCTCCTAACCACTGAAGAAGCAAATCCAGGTCAAATTTCTTTTTGATTGCCTAGATTATGGAATTGTTGGCCAATTGCTTTCCCTAATTTACTGCAAGGATGATTGAATTAGTCAAATTCTGCCGCGCTATCAAGGGATTTTCCAACATCTTCCACACAGTTGCCCATGCGAAGCACCGTTGGCCTGGTTGAATAGATGTCTCATTAATATAGCACCCGAGGCTGCCCCCAGGCACTTTGCAGCCAATTATGTCATATCTGCATGAACACAGTAAGATCTCACAAACAGAAATTTGATGATGGACATAATTATACATTTTATTGATAATAGCTAAGCGATTAAAAAAATATATCCAGAGGCTACAGAGAAACCTTCCACGATTTCACGAAAAGTGACCATGGCATCTTTTCCATGTGCAGGAGAATATCGCCAGAATTTCTTCCACCCCCCAAACCCACAGCCCTGGGCAGCATAATTGAAAGAATCTGACAAGCTGCTGCTTGACTCCCCCTGGGGTGAAAAGGCTCCGGTTCAAAGCTTCATCCCAACGATCGTGCCTCAGGACTCCATCAGTATGGACAGTGAGAACATTAGTGGTCCGGTGCATGCCTGACCCCCCCCCCCCCAACCAAACTACCGATTCAGTGTTACTGACCGAGCCACTGTAACACAGCTGCATAATACGTAGGTACAAGTTTTATCTTTTTAACATGCCTTCTCTTGGGGCAGCGTCTGTGAAATCGTGGGCCAGTCGGACGGGGGCCTCTCTGTGCTGCGCACCTTCCGTCTCCTGCGGGTGCTGAAGCTGGTGAGATTCATGCCAGCTCTGCGCCGCCAGCTGGTGGTCCTGATGAAGACGATGGATAACGTGGCCACCTTCTGTATGCTCCTGATGCTCTTCATCTTCATTTTCAGGTGAGTCCCATTGCAGCCCAAGGCTCAGATCGTACCAACTTCCAACTCTTCCCCCTCCCCCTCCCCCCCAGTTTTCTTCCTCTTCCTGCTCCATCCCTGAAGTTCTAACTCATGATGTGGTTCCAACTTGCTGGGTGTTGTGCGGAGACAGTAAATTTATAGCAGGGGATAGTGAATTCTTGATTCAGTAGCGTGGCGGAGAGAGATGGGGAATGGACTGGTAACAGAGTGATAAAGGGTGGGGGGGGGTCCATTCAGGGTTGTTACAGGCAGTCAAAGTCTGTAACAGGCTCAAACAGCCCGAGGCGCAAACTTCAGGCTAAAACAAACTCTGGTGAACCCATGCCTAGTTACTAGCCTAGCAACAGCTTCATAAGACTCCAGGAATGAAGCTTGCTGTTAATATGTACATATATAGTAAAAATGGAATTGTACACTATTAACATAAAACATAGATGAGATTTCTTTTAGAGATGTTTAGAGATACAGCAGTTAGCAGGCCCTGCCTGCCTAATGATGCCCTGCCCTTGGGACCAATTAACCCAATAACCCGTACATCTTTGGAAGGCGGGAGGGAGCCGGAATACCTGGAGGAGACCCACGCATTGATGAGGAGAACGCACAAGCGCCTTACAGACAGCAGCAGGAATTGAATCCAGCGCTGTGTTAGTGCCCGTACCGTCAGGTGCTGATGCTTGAAACTGCTCCAGGCCTGTGTATGCATAGCACACATGGGGTAGAGATTGTGGGGGAGAAAGCAGATCAGAAATAATGTAAGTATAGTGAAAACGTTGGATCGAGGAGCGCTGAGGAGTGACGCTCCTGTTGGCACAGGGTCACATGTGCCGGAGCAATTCCAGGGTGAATGCACCAACCGAGGGCCTTTCAGCCCCTCAAGGATGCTCTAACCTGCCCCAGCTCCACCTTGTTACTCAAATCTTTACGAAACTCTGTTGCCCTCACACTCACCCTAGCAGGTTGAAGAAGCCAAAAGATATTTGGCCCATCCAGCCTGCTCCACCACTCTATTATGATTGATTATTTTCTCAACCACATTCTCCCACCTTCTCCCACCTTCTCCCTATAACCCTTAATCCTGTCACCATTCAATAACCCATCAATTTCTGCCTTAAATCCACCCAATGACTTGGCCTCCACAGTCTTCTTTGGCAACGAATTCCACAGATTCACCACCCCCTGGCTGAAGAAATTCTTCTTCATCCCTTTATTCTGCTTTCCTAATAACAGTACAACACAGGCCACAATGTTATGCCAACCTTTTACCCTACTCCAAGATCAATCTAGCTCTTCACCTCCCTCCCACCCACATAGCCCTCTATTTTTCATTCATCCATGTGCCTATCTGAGAGATCTATCTACTGTGGAAACATCTTCTCTGTGTTCACTCTATCCAGTGTCTTTTGCCTCCACCTGAGAGGGTAGAAAGGCCTCAGTTTAATGTCCCATTGAAAGGCAGCTCCACTGAACCGTACAACACCCTCTCGCCCTGGAATTGCTCTATAGTCCCAAGACAGGGATGTGAACCCTCAACCTCCTGACTGGGAAACCTTAAAAAATGTTTGTCATTACAAGTTCCAATCTGAACCTGTTTTCCCTTCCCTCCCTGGGTTGTTCTGTGTGGTGGGTTATTCATTACCTATTGAGTAATATTATTCATCTTGCACTTTATTGTTTACCTGCACTGCACTTTCTCTGTAGCTATTACACTTTGTTCTGCCTGCATTGTTATTGTTTTAACTTTGCTCTGCCTCAGTGCACTGTCTAACGATCTGAACTGTGTGAACAGTATGCTTTTCACTGTCTCTCGTTACATGGGACAATAATATTCCAGTTCAGAGAACAAAATCTCCTTAATCTCTTCAGCTATAACTGAATTGGATGAAGGGGGTTAGTGGCTGGGGGAGGGGGGAGAGAATTCCTTTTATTTAGCTGACCGGTCAGGTCCCGAGCCTGTTCACCATGGGTAATTGGCTGGCCGCCGCGAGCTCTCGTGGCTCTCTCTGACCTTGCAAGTAGGCCTCGTTACCATGGCGACGCAGAGTGAGGTTGACAGGACATTTCCCGCCAGCGCAGAGCAGTGTCAAAACCCTGCAAAAGTGCCTAATTGAGAAATCTAGCTGCACATTAGCGTCGTTTGAGGTTCAGCTATGCCGCATAATTGGTATGAAGATGAGAAGGAAAATGAAAACCAATCAGACTAGCTGTTGGAACCATCTGTGCACTTTAGGGAAATTATAAACTTGCTGTTTTAATTTGACTGAATGAGAAAAGGGACAGATGGGGTGACTCTAATCTCTAAAGCGTGCAGCGTTTAAAAACAAACTGCTGGACGAACTCAGCAGGTCAAGCAGCATCTGTGGAGGCAAAGGGGAATGATTGACATTTCAGTTCAAGACTGTATCTGGACCACATTTCATCCTCTTTCAATGCACACAAAATGCTGGAGGAACTCAGCAAATCAGGCAGCATCTATGGAAGGGAATAAACAATCAACAGATTTCAGACTGAGACTGTTCATCAGGTCTTGGCCTGAAATTTTGACCTATTTATTCCCCTCCATAGATACTACCTGACTTGCTGTGTTCCTCTAGTGTTTTGTGTGTGTTACTCAAGATTTCCAGTTTCTACACAATTTTTTGTATTTAGTCCAGTCTTTTTGGAGGTTTAAGTCCTGAATCAGGACCTGGCTGCCCTCTTGCCTGGACGGATGCTGCCTGACCCACTGAGTTCTTCCTGCAATTTGTTTTTGATCCAGATTCCGGTGTCTGCTGTCAGGTGAATTTCACCTGCTTTATTGTTAAACTAACCTTTGACCTCCCTCTTTCTTCTGTCCTCCAGCATTCTGGGAATGCACATCTTTGGCTGTAAATTTAGCCTCAAGACTGACGGTGGAGACACTGTTCCTGACAGGAAGAACTTTGACTCACTTCTCTGGGCGATCGTCACGGTATTCCAGGTTAGTGTACGGGGCAACACCAGGCCGGGTGGTGCAGGCAGGTGGGGAAAGCTTATTGACCAATAGACTGGTACTGGCGGATGTCACAGTAGCATAGCGCATCGCTTTATAGTGCCAGTGATCACCGATCGGGGGTCAATTCCCAACATTGCCTGTAAGAAGTTTGTGTACTGACCACATGGGTTTCCTTGAGGTGCTCCGGTCTGCTCCACATTCCAAAGACATTTAGTAGACGTGCTATGTTGCCACTAAAAGCGGCTGCCAACACAATACTCACTTTTCACTTTTGATGTAAATGTGGCAAATAATGCTATCTTATTCAATACACTCACTGAATTGCATTGTACTGCTGCCACAAAGACAACTAGTTTCATGGCATGTGCTGGTGATATCAAACCTGATTCTGATTCTAATTCTTTATCATCCACTACGGAGAGAGTCTAGGCCAAGCCAAGGGCTGGGGTTTTGGTGAGGCATTTGGCTGGGTAGAGGATGGTGGGGGAGGGTTGAGTTGTCAGGCGATTTGGAGGGCCACAACAACGGGATTTTGGGACACGAGGTGGGGTGTAGTGTATTGGAGTTGATCTGCAAGCCCAACAGCAGAGTTGATGTGTATTGCGCTAGATGAGCTGCAGGAAGCACCAGCAGCTTCAAAGCATATGTTGACTCTTTACTGAAGACTAATAATACTGTCAACTATCTACAGCACAACACTTCAAAGTTCAAAGTACATTTATTATCAAAGTATGCATACATCATACAACCTTGAGATTCATCCCTCATGGTTCCGCCTCCTTCTACTACCCATTGTGCTTTCCCCCATTCCTTCTTCACCTTTCCTGCCTATCCCCTCCCTGCTTCCCCTCCCCTACCCCTTTATCTTTCCCCTTACTGGTTTTTCACCTGGAACCTACCACCCTTCTCCTTCCCACCCTCCCCCATCTTCATTATAGGGCCTCTGCCCCCTCCCTCTTCAGTCCTGATGAAGGGTTCCGGCCCGAAACGTTGACTGATCGTTTCCACGGATGCTGCCTGACCTGCTGAGTTCCTCCAGCATGTTGTGAGTGTTGCTTTGACCCCAGCATCTGAAGAGTATTTTGTGATTGATGTTCATCACCTGACAGTCAGCCACAAGAGACCCAAAAGAACTCATAAAAAATACCTGACTAACACCCAATGTGCAGAGAGAGAGAGAAAAGGAACAAATAATACCAACAATCAAAGTAGGCAAATAGCATTTGGAACGAAAGGGAGTCCTCGGACACGAAGCAGCCAGAGTAGGCCCAGAGCCTCAGCCTCAGTTTAGCACACAGTGGAGCAGATGTTGTGGAGCCCACAGACACGAAGCCCGGAGCAGCTGGAACAGGTCCACAGCATCAGCCTCCATTCAGCACCTGGCGGAGTGAACGTTGCAGAGCTCAGAGCAGCCAGGGTCAGTGCAGCGTTGAGAAGAGAAAACATCACAGGGCAGCGAGCAGAACTAGCCCAAGCCTCATCTCTGGCCCTGACACCCTGCCTTTTCAATCCATCCGGCCCAGCGTTTAAATTGTCCAAACATCAGATCATTCCTCAAATCACCTTGACGTTAAATCCACTCATGACTCATTAATATGTGCTTTCCCTCTTTAATAAGAGTACTTCGTGTACTTACAGTAATTACAAATTCAGCCTGTGACTAACTATCTAAAGTGCTTCAGACTTCTTAACTGTGTTTGGATCTGTAGTGCTGTAGTTTTTTTTTGAAATGAAGACTCTGGGATATTGTAGGTGACTTGCGTACCTACTCAATGGTTTATCTTATATCAGAATCAGATTTATTATCACTGCCGTGTGATGTGAAATTTGTTCTTTTGTGGCAGCAGTACAGTGCAAGATATAAAAATTTACTCTAATTTAAAATAAGAAACATATAATAAAATAAATAAATAGAGCAAATAGTGAGCAAAATATTGAGGCAGTGTTCCTGGACCATTCGGAAATCTTTTCATGGCAGAGGAGAAGAAGCAGTTCCTAAAATTTTGAGTGTTCATCCTCAGGCTCCTGTACCTCCACCCTGATGGGAGGAGGCATGTCCTGGGTGGTGGGGGTCCTAGATAATGGATGCTGCCTTCCTGGGACACTGCCTTTTGAAGATGCCCTCAGTGGTGGGGCGGCTAGTGCCCATGATGGAGCTGGCTAGAGTCTACAACCTCTGCAGATTTTTCCCAGTCCTGTGCACTTGTTTGTTCATTATATACCGTGTCGTATGACGTGGGCGATCATGGTCTTTCCATGACCATGATTGTTCTTGGCAAATTTGTTTACAGAAGTGGTTGGCCATTGCCACCTTCTGGGCAGTGTCTTTACAAGACGGGTGACCCCCAACCATTATCAATACTCTTCAGAGATTGTCTGCCTGGTGTCAGTGCTCGCATAACCAGGACTTGTGACATGCAAACAACAGGAATTCTGCAGATGCTGGAAATTCAAGCAACACACATCTAAGTTGCTGGTGAATACAGCAGGCCAGGTAGCATCTCTAGGAAGAGGTACAGTCGACGTTTCAGGCCGAGAACCTTCGTCAGGACTAACTGAAGGAAGAATTAGTAAGAGATTTGAAAGTGGGAGGGGGAGGGGGAGATCCAAAATGGTAGGAGAAGACAGGAGGAGGAGGGATGGAGCCAAGAGCTGGGCAGGTGATTGGCAAAAGGAATATGAGAGGATCATGGGACAGGAGGCCCAGGGAGAAAGACAAGGGTGGGGGGAAACCCAGAGGATGGGCAAGGGGTTTCGTCAGAGGGACAGAGGGAGAAAAAGGAGAGTGAGAGAAAGAATGGGTGTATAAAAATAAATAATGGATGGGGAACAAGGGGGAAGTGGGGCATTAGCGGAAGTTAGAGAAGTCAATGTTCATGCCATCAGGTTGGAGGCTACCTAGACGGAATATAAGGTGTTGTTCCTCCAACCTGAGTGTGGCTTCATCTTTACAGTAGAGGAGGCTGTGGATAGACATGTCAGAATGGGATTGGGATGTGGAATTAAAATGTGTGGCCACTGGGAGATCCTGCTTTCTCTGGTGGACAGAGCGTAGGTGTTCAGCAAAGCGGTCTCCCAGTCTGCGTCGGGTCTCGCCAATATATAGAAGGCCACATCGGGAGCACCGGATGCAGTATATCACCCCAGCCGACTCACAGGTGACGTGTCGCCTCACCTGTAAGGACTGTCTGGGGCCCTGAATGGTGGATATGCACCTTGTGATATGCACCAGCTGCTCCCATGGCTTCATGTGACCTTGACAGGGGAAGCTAAATAGGTGCTACACCTTGCCCAAGGGTGAGCTGGAGGGAAGGAGCACCTTATTCCTCCTTTGGTAGAGACGTATCTCCACCTAAGCATTAACACCTTCATTTCGGGCGGTGATGTAACCACTCAGAATGCTCTCTACCATACATTAGTAGAAATTTGGTAGAGCCTTTGGTGACATACCAAATCTCCTCAAATTTGTAATCAGCAATAGCCACAAGTGTGCCTTCTTCATGATTGCATCAATATGTTGGACTCAAGACCAAGGATGTAATGTTGAAGCTTTATAAAGCACTGGTGAGGCCTCACTTGGAGTATTGTGAGCAGTTCAAGCCCCTTATCTAAGAAAGAATGTGTTGACATTGGAGAGGGTACAAAAGAGGTTCACAAAAATGATTAAGCTTCTACACATTGGAATGCTGAAGAATGAGGGATGACCTCATTGAGACCTATCAAATGTTGGAAGGCCTTGTTAGAGTGGATGTGGAGAGGGTGTTTCGTATGATGGGTGAGTCTAAGACCAGAGGACACTGTCTCAAAATAGAGGGATGTCCTTTTAGAACGGAGGTGAGGAGGAATTTCTTCAGCCAGCGGCTGCAGAGGCCAAGTCATTGGTATATTTTAGGCAGAGGATGATAGGTTCTTGATTAGTCAGGGCATGAAAGGGATATGGGGAGAAGGCAGGAGACTGGGGCTGAGAGGAAAATGGAGCAACTATCATGAAATGGTGGAGCAGACTTGATGGGCCAAATGGCCTAATTCTGCTCCTATATCATGTGGTCAAGGTCTAGGACAGATCATCAGAGATGTTGACATCCAGGCACTTTCCACTACCGGACCCTTCCATGAGGACTAGTGTGTGTTCTCCTGACTTCCCCTCCTTGCTGTCCACAATCAATTCCGTGGTCTTACTGATGATGAGGGCAATGATGTTGTTGCGGCACCACTCAACCAACCACAACTGGAGTAAATCCATCAATCACACGATTCTCTGACAAGTCTGGTGAGTTTCTCCCTACAATCAATTGGCCAATGTGGATACTCATGACTTCTTTAATTTGAATAAGGTTTTACTTAATGCCTATGGAGTGGGTAGTATATAATCAATATCCCATTTCAGCAGTTCCCACTTTCTTGGCACTCTTGGTGGCCTCGCATTCTCATGATGCTTGGGCTTTTCCTCTCTTTCTCTTCCCATTGAGTTGGAAGGGTACAATTGACCATTTGGCTTTTACTTCACTTGCAGTCCCTCCACATTTCCCCCGGCCAGCGCTGCAATACACTCGAGTGCTCCCAGTATCTGTGTCACTTCAACAGCTGTGCTAAGGTGACTCCAAAGGTGTTATGAGATGTTGCGCACAGCACTTGAATCGGAAATTAGCTCAACAGTGAATTAGATTCTAGCAACTTTGGCATGCTTGTCTCGTCAAAGTTTCTTTGAGAAAGAGTAAATGAGTCTGGACACTTTGGCTGCACTGTTCTAGGTTAAATAGTCTAGTTCATCTTTTTTATGCCATGGACTAATACCATCAAGCAAGGGGTCTGTGGACCTCAAATTGTGAACCCCTGGTCTAGGGGAATTAACATAGTCGATACTGTACCTCCATATAAAGCACTTGGACAGGTATGACCAATATTCCCTCTAATTTGCAATGACAGTGTGTGCATAAAATCTTGTGCTGTGTGATTTTTTTACCCAGTGACAACAACACGTGCGCACTGAATAATTTCCTCAATAAAAACTGTATAAATAACTCAGCTCTAAAACCTGCAAACAAATCATGGCAAACTCCTCATGTGTCAACACCGTCTGCATCAGAAACTGAGACAGGAAATGTGACTGTGTACGATCATGAAATATACTTAACATGCCAATGAGGTCGAGGGTGACAACCTTTTGTGCGCTAGTAGCAGAAGATGTGTGTGTGCCCACACATGAACAGCTTAGAGAGGATATTGGATGTTCAGTCTAATGCCAATCCCCTGACTATATCATAAGTGTGAAAAAATCTACCAACCCTGAGTGCAATGTAATAATCTATAAGTGATATTGTTTGGAGAATAATGGAACATGGCTTTCTCACCTTTCTCTCTCCCAAACTCCCTGCCTCTGTTTGCTGCTGGCCCGCCCTCTCTCGCCCAATCCCCTTCACAGATCCTGACTCAGGAGGACTGGAATGTCGTGCTTTACAACGGGATGGCTTCCACCTCGCCTTGGGCTGCTTTGTACTTTGTTGCGCTCATGACATTTGGCAACTACGTGCTCTTCAACCTTCTAGTCGCTATCTTGGTGGAGGGCTTTCAGGCAGAGGTAAGAGGTTGCAGTCCTATGCTTCTTCACTGTCATGGAAGGAACTTTCAGATCCCGTTCCAGAGACTGGGTGGTGGGCTTACTATTCCTTCCATCCCTCCTGAATTCTCTAGGCATAAGCCTCCCTTCCTGCTTCCCCTAGCCATCTGCTACAAAAGTGCGAAGAAGTCCAAGGTTCAGAGTAAATTTTATTACTATCTCAGGGTTGTCACCACATACAACCCTGAGATTCATTTTCTTCTGAAGCCACAGTTGGAAGGTTGTGTACAGTTTTGGTCACCCTATTATAAGAAAGAAGTCACTTAGATGGAAAGAATGTTGCCAACCAGAACTCAGGGACCTGAGCTATAGAGCGGGAGGTTGGGCAGTCCAGGAATTTATTCATTGGAACATAAGAGACTGACAGATGACATTATAAAGGTGAATAAAATCATGAGGGGTATAGATAGGGTGAATGCTCACCACGATTTTTCTCAGGGTAAAGCAATCAAAACTAGAAGAGCATACTGTATGTTTAAGGTGAGACAGGAATAAATTAAAAAGGACACAGGACACATCTTCTTCATGCAGAGGGTGGTGGACATGTTGAATAAACTGCCAGAAAGTAGCTAATGTGGGTACAATACCAAAATTTAAGAGGTACTTGGACAAGTACATTTCTAGGAAATGGTTAGAGGAATATGGACCAACTGGGGGCAAATGGAACTAACTTGGTGGACTCCTTGGTTGGTATGGATGAAACTCTGATCCTATGACCCACTGGTTTATAGGGCAATTTGTTTATTAGTTGCGTGCCATGTCATATGACATGGGCACTCATGGTCTTGCCATGACCATGATTGCTCTTGTCCAATTTTTCTCCAGAAGTGGTCGGCCATTGCCTTCTTCTGGCCAGTGTTTTTACAAGACAGGTAACCCCAGCCACCCTCAATTATCTTCAGAGGTTGCCTGCCTGGCGTCAGTGGTTGCACAAGCGGGACTTGTGATAGGCATTAGCTGGTCATACGACCATCCACCACCTGCTCTCATGGTTGCGCGTGACCCTGATCATGGGGGCTGAACAGGTGCTACACTTTGCCCAGGGGTGAACTGCAAGCTAGCGGAGGGAAGGAGCGCCTTACCTTTTGTAGAGACGTATCTCCATCCCACCGCCCAAGATAGGGGAATTACCAACCTTGGTAAAAGCTGAGATGCATTGCTGGGACACGTGAGTTGAACTTTATACTGAAGTTTTTATACTTTCTACTAAGCACATCCTTCAGATTGCTTAGCGTCATACAGAGGTGATAGTTGGTGCATTCTGACCAAGGTGGCAAGTATAACCTTTAATGCCCTCCCCCCTGCCATACAGCTATGTGTTTAACTTTCCTTCTTGTACCTCCATCTACAGGGGAATGCCAACAAGTGGGACTCTGAGGAAGAACGGACTTCAACTAACTATGAAGACTGTGAGAAGATAAAAGAAATGCAATATTTATCAGGTAACTCACCTTGAACCCCCGCCCTCCCCCACCCTTAAAGCAGGTGCTCGTACCTGTGATGGAAGGGCTCATAATAATTTTGGATAGGAGGAAGGTGTTGCCGGTGAAAGAGAGATTGGTCATCAGTGGAGCAAGATTGGGTGCCATGGTGGTGTAGTGATTTGAGTGATGCTATTACAGTTTGGAGTCATCTGTAAGGAGTCTGTATGACCCTTCCCGCCCATGAAATACTTGGGTTTCCCCTGGGTACTCCAGTTTCCTCCTACAGTCCGAAGACGTACCGGTTAGTAGACTAATTGGTCATTGTAAATTGTCCCGTGATTAGGCTAGGGTGCATCTCGAAGAGTCGGGAGGGCATGTTCTGCGAGGGTGGATGGACCAGAGAATGAGCTAAGGAACCATCTCCTAATGAAGTGAGTTGCTGAGATCTGGAAAGGGTGGTGGAAGTGGATTTTTTAGGAACTCAATATTGGTAATTGAATAAATCCTGTATGAATGTGGAGTGGCTAACTCTTTCAAAGAGCTAGCACAGGCACGAGGGGCTGGATGGCCACCTGTGAGATCCTGCATTGACTATGTATGGACCAGACACTGAGATGTCCCAGCTAATGCAGCAGCCCGGTTACGAGGCAGGTCAGCTTCTCAACCTGGGCGGTCCATTCATTCCAGCCCAAGTTGAGTTTATGGTCAGGTGTGCAAGAACGGAGAGGTACAGGTTTGCTGGTTGCAGCATCACAAGCACGTAGACTCAGACAGCACAGATGTAAATTATATCAGATATTGAAGAGAAAAAGACAATGAAAAACAAGGCATTAGCACAACCTGAATCTATGCAAGAGGTGGTCTACAGTGCTCCAATGCTGTGGTTCAAGAACAGATTCAAGAACCGATTCAAGAACCTGATAGTTTGTGCCCTTCCCTGTTGGGATTGGAACTGGTATACTGATATAGTAAAGTTTGGGTATCAGGGTGGAGATTCTTCTCTGCCAAAGGAGGTGCTCCTTCCCTCCATTAGCCTGGCAGGTGGAAGACCCTTGGGCAAGGTGTAGCACCTGCCTATTCCCCCATCCTGATCAGAGTCATGTGAAGCTACGGGAGCAGGTGATGGAAGGTCAAGATGGCTCCCTGCCTTTAGATCACTGGTGGGATCACTCTGCTACAGAGAGGGGAGGCAGCCTTTTGATCACCGGTGGGATCGCTCTGCTATGGAGAGGGGAGACAGCCTTTTGATCGCTGGTGGGATCGCTCTACTATGGAGAGGGGAGACAGCCTTTTGATCACTGGTGGGATTGCTCTGCTACTGGGGAAGGGAGACTGCCTTTTACTAGCTGGTGGCATCGCTCCGTTCCAATAGAGGGAAAAGACTGCTGCTGTGCCTGGAGAAGGTTACCCAGGTTTTCTGCGTTTTGGTTGTGGACTTGGACTATAGACTTTTCCCTGTCTTACAGTTTTTTTATATTCTGTTTCTCGCCCGATCTTTCTCGGTTTTTTTTTTTTGTGTGTGCAGAAGAGGGGAATTTGGGAGTTGATGTCCCTGTTCCATTTTTGTTCAATTTTTGTGCAGAAAGGAGGGATTTGGGGGTTGATGATGGTGCTGCTGTTCTTTTCTTTCTTGGTTTCATGGCTATCCAGCGGAGAAGAATTTCAGAGTTCTATACTTTGATAATAAATGAACCTCTGGTCGTATGAGCAGCTGGTGCTCATTGCAAATCTTGGTTATGAGACCATTGATGCCAGGCAGACAATCTCTGAAAAGTATTGATAATGACTGGGGTCACCTGTCTTGAACAGACACCACCTAGAAGAACATAATGGCAAATCGCTTCAGTAGAGAAATTTGCCAAGGATAATCTTGGTTATGGGTAAGACCATGATTGCCAACATCAATACAACATGGCACATAATGATGATGATGATGATAGTGATAATGATGATGATAGTACAGTTCCTGAGCAATGTCTAATGCTGGTTTTCCATTCGTTTTTCATGGATTCAGAGGTGAAAGGATGCTCAATTACAATGACCCCCAATGGGCACTTGGACCTGGCGCCCCAGAACCAATCAATAGGATCAGGAATCATAACCTCATCGAGGACTTCTCTACAGCCGGAAAACTTCCGGAGCTTCACGGGATCCAGGAAGAGCAGCATGACCTCACTGACAAGGGTCAACTTTGATCAGAAATCACTGGTAAGAATCACATGGCGCATCTGGGCCACACTCAACACATGGTATTGAGGTGTGGATGGAGGAGGTGAAGTAGGTGGCTGTCTCTCCTATTTGAACAGACGATGACATACTTGCCAAAGAGCTTCTGAGCCATGGTTCACTGGGCAGAACTCTCTTTCTGCTCAGTGGGAAGATTGTGTGTTCAAGACCTTTCCAGAGACTTGAACACAAAAGCCCAATGCTGTGCTGAGGGAAGACCGCATTGAAAGAGATGTTATCTTTTGGATGTAATACAGAATTGAGGTCCTATTGATATCCTCAGCAACAAATATCGACTTTATATTTTTAAGGAGAGAAAGGGATTTGGTCATCATCACTCAATCCCACTCACTAACCTATTGCATCCTCTTGATGGGATCTTGCTGTGCACAAGAGTGCCTGCTAATCTTCCTACATCACAGTCAGCAGCAAAGCTCTGTAAGAAGTCCTGAATACTACAATAGGTATGGGAAGAGTCCTGGCCTGAAATGTCGACTGATCCTTCAGTACTTACAGTAGCGTTCAATGTAGTTCATTGAATACCTGCAGAATTTACAATACCTACAAAATTAAGTTCATTTTGATACCTACAATAGGTATGATGGAGGGTCTCATCCCAAAATGTCAACTGTTCAGTCCTCTCCATTGATGTTGCATGACCTACTGAGTTCCTCCAGAATTTTGTGTCTGTTCCTTTAGGTATAAAAATATATAAGTCCCCTTTTAATGTAACTGGATTATTATCACATGTACTGGGGTAAGGAGAAAACCTTTGCTCACTATTCAGACAGATCGTTCAGAAAGCCATAGAGTTATAGAAAATTACCGCACAGAAACATGCCCTTCAGTCCATCTAGTTCATGCCAAGCCATTTAAAATGTCTGTATAGGGACCATTGCCCTCAACACCCCTTCCATCCATGTCCCTATCTAAACTTCTCTTAAACGTTGAAATCGAGCTCGCATGTACCACTTGCACTGCAGCTTGTTCCACACTCTCATGACCCTCTGAATGAAGAAGTTTCACATGATGTTCCCCTTAAACTTTTCACCTTTCACCCTTAACCCATCACCTCTAGTTGAAGTCCCACCCAACCTCAGCGGAAGAAGCCTGCTTGTATTTATCCTATCTATACCGCTTGTATTTATCCTATCTATACCCCTCATAATTTTGTTTACCTGTATCAAATCTCCTCTCAATCTTCTGCGTTCCGAGGAATAAAGTCCTAACCTATTCAATCTTCCTTTATAACTCAGGTCCTCCAAACCCGGCAACATCCTTGTAAATTTTCTCTATGCTCTTTCAACCTTCTTTACATCTTTCCTGTAGGTAGGTGACCAAAACTGCACACAATACTCCAAATTAGACCTCACCAATGTCTTATACAGCTTCAACATAACATCCCATCTCCTGTACTCAAAACTGATTTCTGAAGGTCGATGTGCCAACAAGCTTTCTATACCATCCTATCTACCTGTGACAGCACTTTCAATGAATTCCAAAATATGTCAAAGTAGTGCAAAAAGAAAACCCAGTTTACAGAATGCAGAATATAATATTACATCTAGTAGTGCAGTGGAGGGGGCCCATATAAGGTGCAAAGGCTTTGAAGAAGTAAATTCAGAATCAGGAGTCCTTTATCATACAGGTAACATCCATCATCAAGAATCCCCACCATTCAGCCCTCCCTCTCTTCTCGCTGCTGTCATCAGGAAGAAGGTACAGGAGTCTTATCTCTCACCTCACCAGGAACAGATAGATATTACCCTTCAACCATTAGACTCCTGAACTAGTGTGGATAACTTCACTCACCTCCACTCTGAACTGATTTCACAACTATAGACTCACTTTCAAGGACTCTACAACTCATGTTCTCAGTATTATTTATTTATTTATTTTTATTTACAGTTTGTCTTCTTTTGCACATTATTTGTTTGTCAGCCATTGTTTGTGTGTAGTTTTTCATTGATTCCATTGTATTTATTTGTCTTACTGTGAATGCCCACAAGAAAATGACACACGTGTACTTTGATAATGAATTTACTTCGAACTTTGAAAAGGATCTAAAGACATAACAAAATTGGCACAAGTTGCAAACCTCAATTGCAAACATCCCGTTTGAAATATTATGTGTAACTAGTTCTGCCCCAACTAGTCCTCCCTCAGAGTTTCATCAAAACTCACTTAACACGTCCATCTTCCCGGCATCTTTCAACTGCCAGTCAGAAAGGAGCCTTCTCATTTCCCAACAGGATAAATCCCGACTGTCCATCAGTCTTTCTTCCTCCATCTCCTATTTTATAGACAGCAAAGGCATCATGGTTACGGTAGCGGTAGTGGTTGGCGTGACAGTAGAACAGCTCGGAGCAATGGAGTTCAAAATTCAATTCCAACATCACCTATGAGGAGTCGGTCCGTCCTCCCCATGGAATGGGTGGGTTTTCTTTGGGTGGCCTGGTTTCCTCCCATAGTGCAAAGACATACCAGTTAGTAGGTTAATTGGTTATTATAGATTGTTCGGTGATTAGGCTGGGGTTAAATCATGGTTGCTGAGTAGTGCTGCTTGAAGGTCCGGAATGGCCTATTCTGTGCTGTACTTTAATAAATGTGAGGGGAGGTGAGAGCCTCCGTCAGTCAGAGTTGACCATAGATATTGCATCCCAGCTGTCTAGATATGCAAGCCTGGGCAGTACGATATGGACAGCAAGTTGTTGCCCCTGTAATAAAAATCCCCCTCTCCACGCATCTGATGAGCCCAAAGGAACAGCAGAGACCAATGCAGTCTGGTACCAGCAGTGTCGCCGGGGTTCCCAGTCAGCGTTGCATTCAATGTAAGACTGCCTTATGGGGAGAAGGCAGGAACTGGATACAGACTGTGGATGATCAGCCATGATCACAGCAAATGGCGGTGCCGGCTCGAAGGGCTGAATGGCCTACTCCTGCACCTATTGTCTATTGTCTTAGGGACTCCAGCTCCGGAATTTTCCCTTAGGGTTTACTCCCAAAGCTTTCCCATGAGTGGGTACAGCCAGAAGGCAGTGGAGGTTGAAGATCAGAGTTTTCCTTCTCCTAGATGAGCTGTCAACCACAGCAGACGAGCCCCATCTCCCCAAAGCGATCTTGGCTTAGTAATTAAGCCACAGGTGAAGGCCAGGAGCTGGACCTGGTTATCAGGGGCTATTTGAGGCGCACACCGTTGTCCCCACTACCACCTCCGGCTATAACAACTTTGAGGAACCACTTCCATAATTAAATAAATGTGAAGGAATGGATATTGTGAGCAACACACAAGGTGCTGGGGAACTCAGAAGGGTCAGGCAGCATCTATGGAGAGAAATGGACAGTTGATGTTTTAGGTCAAGATCCTTCAGACGGATAGTCTATTTCCCTCCATAGAATCTGCCTGACCCACTGAGTTCCTCCAACACTTTGTGTGTTGCTCCAGACTTGTGCCTTTAAAAGGCACTTTGCGATTTTGTTACTTGTCCAAAAGCTTTGTAGCTTGCTTTGACCATTTGTCCAGTGACATGAGTTTTCCACCATGTTCAATGAAGGCTTCATTTCTGTTACCCAAATACTGTGGGATAAACGTGTTAATCACAGGAAAAACCCTCCTCACCATTGAGCATATCTGAAGGAGCACTGCCACAAAAGAGCAACATTCATCATCAAGGACCTCCCCCATCCAGGCCATGCTCTCTTCTCACTGCTGCCACTGGGAAGGAGGTACAGGAGCCTTAGGCCCCACACCACCAGCTTCAGGAACAGTTATTACTCTATAGCAGGGGTTCCCAACCTGGGTTCCATTGATCCCTCAGTTAACAGTAGGAGTCCATGACATAAAAAAGGTTTGGAACCCCTGCTTACAACAATCAGGCTCCTGAACCAGCGCAGATAACTTCACTCATCTCAACACTTTCAAGTACTCTACAACTCACGTCCTCAGTATTATTTATTTACTTGTTTAACCTCGCACAGTTTGTCTATCATGCATTGGTTGTTTGGCAGTCTTTGTGTGTGGTTTTACAGTGTTTGTTATTGTATTTCTTTGTTCAACTGTGAATGTCTGCAAGAAAATGAATCTCAGTTTAGTAAATGGTGACATATATGTACTTTGATAATAAGTTTACTTTGAACTATTGAACTTTGTTTCCACTGCTCTTGATAAACTTGGGTATTTCATCTTTCCACTGGCCAATAGTGTGTTAGATTTTGTAATGGCCGGGTCAGGTTTGGAAAATAAATCAGAGTTTGAGGCTCAGCTTGTGTTCATGTTGGCCAGCCAGGTCACGTTTTAATGTTATACCTGAGCTGTTTGTTTGGTGGCCGTGAAACTGATGACAAATTTTGTTCACTGACGTTCTTTTAAGAAGGAGATCGTGCCTGGTCTGGGGCTTGGGACTTCACCCTCAGGGGAATGTAGAAATACTTAATTGCCCTCTAAAATTAGATGCTATGCTACCAAGAAGTGACTCACCATCCCCTGGAAGAGTATAAGAGACAGAAATTAATGTTGGCCCAAACCCAACAAGCAATGAAACACACTGATTGTTGCTTTCAATCATTGTTCTGGAATTTTATACCATTTAAGTAATGGGATTTGGAGAGTTTCCATTTTTGACTCCCTGAGATTATCCACCAGATCTGTTGTTGCATGGGTGAGGTATGTGCATCTCTTCTTTTAATTAACAGAGCAGATGACACCCACCTGTTAAAGAATCCAGCCATCCTCCCACCTCCCTCGCTCATTTTCCTTAAATCCTCTCAGTCACTGTGAAATCTTGGCCAGTTTTCATATCTTAAAATGTAGAACAGTATCACACAGACCAGAGTTCCAGATTACAGCAACGCACTGACCCAAGACCATCCTCAACATCCCTCCGGTGATTTCCTCTTCCCTAGAATCCTTCCAGGGAATTTCATAGAGCATGGAATATTTACTTATTTATTTATTGACCTACAGCTCGGAGTAGGCTTTCTGATCCTTCGAGCCTCACCGCATAGCAACAAACCAATTTAATCTCAGCTTAATCAATTTACAAACGGTACATCTTTGGAATGTGAGAGGAAACTGGAGCACCCAGAGGAAACCCATGTGGTCACGGGGGGAATGTACAAGCTCCTTACAGGCAGTGATGGGAATTGAACCCGGGTCATCTGTACTGTAAAGTGTTGTGCTAACCACTACGCTACCGTGCTGGCCACGATATTACAGCATGGTACTGACCCTGCAGCCCATGATGTTGCCCCAACCTTTTAACCCTGTCCAAGATCGATCTAACCCTTTCCTCCCACATAGCCCTCCATTTTTCTATTGCCTGTGTGCCTATTGAAGAGTTTCTTAAATGTTCCTAATGTACCTGCCATTACCACTACCCCCGACAGGCGTCCCACACTGTTACCACTCTATGTTTAAAAGACCTGCCTCTGACATCCTCCTCCCAAGACCTCTTATGCCTCTTTGTATCAGTCATTTCTACCCTGGGAACAAGTCTCTGGCTGTCCACTCAATCAATGCCTCTTACCATTTTATACACCTCCATCAAGTCTCCTCTCATCCTCCTTCACTTCAAAGAGAAAAACCCTAGCTTGTTCAATCTTTTCTCATAAAACATGCTCTCTGATCCAGGTAGCGTCCTGGTAAACCTCCTCTGCAGCCCCTCTAAAGTATTGTGCAACTGTGGCATTCATTTCTATCTTGTACACTAAAGTCAGAATGCTAATATAGTGACAATTAGCTCTACACTACTATCTGCTCGGAGGAACTCCATTCCTCTACAGATGCTGCCTTATCTGCTATTGTACTTAAAGCATTTTACTTTCCTATTCCAGCATATACAGTTTTTTTGCTTCATGATCCTCCAGGAACTTGTTCAAAAAATTTACTTCAGTTTTGTAACTACTAGTCCAGAGAAGTTCTTTGTAACAGTGACCTGGAGAATTAGTACCATCGCAGATAACAGAACGTTATCTGTTGAATTAGGTTTCTGTCACGACACTCTGTTTGTTCTGCATGTCCTTTCCCTTATACGTAAAACCTGCTCACATCTCTCCCTTTCCTTCTCCCGACGAAATTTAACGGACGTGAACCACTGTTTCTTTTTCAGGGAGATTGTAAAATAAAGCTCGATACCAGACTTCAAGTGGTGAATCTTTTACTTTGGCAGAATATCACAGAAAGTCCACTTGGGTGGAGCTCTGAGTTACAGGGAAATCAGCTTGTGTTTATATCTAGTAACAGACAAGTGAGTGAAACCCCCCCCCCTCCATTAGCAAGACAAAGAGTTGGTAGTTCATTAATGTTTTTCTCATGATTTGTGGATCATCTGTCCACCCTTACCTATTTGTGCAGCTGTGATATCACTCTAAGGAGTATTAATGGCCAGCACAATTATCTTAGTTATGTAGACTTGCAACTTTATTGTGAAAACACAGGATGTCCACAAGGTTGCAAGGCTCTAGCAAAACACAGCTCTTTAAACCCTATATTTGAAATTTTCTTCCACATTCCTTTATCACAGATGCTGCCTACTGTTCGAGTGTTTCCAGTTTTTTTTTTGCTTAAGAAAGCTATTGATCTCTACTTTGTGTGAAGTCAGTGACTGAGCCCACAGAACATTCTCAGATGGAGAAACCTCTGACTGCGGATGTTTTCTGCACATCCCTGTCCTACATAGTTACCCCTTTGTTTCTCTGAGACAATGGAAAATAGTTCTATGCTGTTCCACAAAAAGAATGTTCTCCCTGCGCTTTCCCTGATAAGCCCTGTGAAAATTGTGTATGTTTCAATGAGTTGGCCTCTCATTCTTTTAAATGTAGAAAATGTGTGGAGACACGAGAGACCGTAGATACTGGTATTCAAAGCAACAAGCAATCTGCTGGAGGAACTCAGTGAGTGAAGCATAGATTCAAAGAGTACTACAGCAGAGAAGTAGGCCTTTTGGCCCATCTAGTCCATGCCAACCTGAGACTAAGAATCAGGTCTTCCACCTGGTTCCACCTTTCTGCACCCAGAACATATCCCTCCATACCTCTGTCATCCATGCACCTATTCAGACTTCTCTTAAATATTACAATTAAACCTGCATCTACCACTTCCACGGGCAGCTCGTTCTGAACTCACACCATCCTCAGAGTGAAGAATCTTCTTCTTCAGCATGTGCACCTTAAATCTTTCCTGTCTCAACTTAAGCCCTATACCCTCTAATTTTAGACTCTGCTACCCTAGGGAAAAATCTGTGACAATCCACCTTATCTATGTCCCTCATGATTTTATAAGCCTGTCCTCCTTAAATCTTTCCAGTCACAACTTAAACCTATACCCTCTAGCTTTGGAGTCTGCTGCCCTGGGGAAACGTCTGTGACGATCCACCTTATCCAAGCCCCTCATGATTTTATGAACATCTTTAAGGTCACACGTCAACCTCTTACCCTCCAGGGAAAAAAGTTCCAGCCAATCCAATCTCCTCCTTACAACTCAAACTGGCAATATCCTTGTGGGTCAATTCTGCTCCCTTTACACCTTGATTTCATCTGAATTGCACACCTACCATCACCTGGTACTGTTGTAACATGATGTCCCATCTCTTGTACACATTGCCTTGACCCATGAAGGCAACCTTTCCATACAATCTTCATTGCTGTCTACCTGTTTCACCCCAGGTGATGTACACAGGATAGATGTTCAGAGAATATTTCCTTGAGTGGGAGAATGCAGAAGTAGAGGGCAAAGCCTCCAGGAGTTGCCCAATGAAGAATGAAATAAGGAGGAACTTACTCTTGTAGTAAAATTATTGGTATTCGAGTAAAATCTATGGCAGTGGCACTGAACAAAGTTCAAAGTTCAAAATTCAAAGTAAATTTATTCTCAAAATAAGTATATGTCACCACATACAACACTGAGATTCACTTTCTTACGGGCATTCAGTATTACAAGAACATATTCAAGGTGAATAACCAGAATCTTTTACCTTGGGTCACAGAGTCCTAATCTAGAGGGTTTAAAGTTCAAAGATCAAATGTTTAAAGGAAATTTATTATCAAAGCACATATATGTCACTGTATAATTTACTTGTAGGCATTCACAATAAGTAGAAGGAACGCAATAGAAACAATGAGAAACTTCACCCAACAGGGTGGTCAAACAACCAAGATGCAAAAGGCAACCCACTGTGTAAATACAAAAAGAAAGAAATAATTATAATAACAAATAAGCAATATTTATTGTGGGTATGAGGCGAAGGGTCCCTGTAAGTGAGTCCATGTGTAGTGGGACATTTCAGTGAAGGGGCAAGTGAAATTGAGTGCAGTTATCCCCTCTGGTTCAAGAGCCTGATGGCTGACGGGTAATAACAGTTCCTGAATCTGGTGATGCGAGTCCTGAGGCCTCTGTACCTTCTTCCTGATGGCAGCAGCGAGAAGAGAGCACGTTCTGGGTGGCAGGGGCCCCTGACGATGGCTGCTACTTTCCTACGACAACCCTCCGAGTAGATGTGCTCAATGGTGGGGAGGGATGTACCCGAGGTGGACTGGGCTGTATCCTCTACTTTTGGTAGGATTGTTCATTCAGGGGCATTGGTGTTTCCTTACGGGGCTGTGATGCAGCCGATCAATGCACTCTCTACTACACATCGATAGAAGTTTGTCGAAGTTTTAGATGTCATGCCAAATCTTTGCAAGCTCCTAAGGAAGTTGAGGCACTGACCTGATTTCTTCGTAAACAGTGGGAACAGTTCAGTGATGGGGCAAAGTTGAGTGGTTATTCCCTCTGGTTCAAGCCCCTGATGGCTGAGGGGTAGTAACTGCTGCTGAACCTGGTGACGTGGTGCTCGATGATGGACAGTGCCTTCCTGTGACAGCGCAGGAAAGTTTAAATTTTAAAAGCCTTTAAATATGGGTTTCAAGCAAGAGAGGAGAGATTTAAAAGGGCACTGAGGGGCAAATTTTCCTACACAGAAAGTGATGGTGTATGGAATGAACCACAAAAGGAAGTGGCAGAGGTGGCTACAATTAGAGTGTTTGGACAGGTACATGGGTAGGAAAGCTTTAGAGGGATATTACCCAATGCAGGCCTATAGGACCAGCTCCATTAAGCAACTTTGTTGGCATGGATTATTTGAAAACGCCTGTTTCCTGGCTCTTTGAGACATGTGAATTCAAGGCTTTCTGAGAACGGACAGGATAATGATGGCGAAGCCCAGCTCAGGTTAACCATGACCTCACTGAAAGGCATAGTGAGCTCAAGAGGTAGAAGAACTTATTCCTGCTCCTACTTCTCACATTGTAGAAGTCAGTGGTCCCCAACCTCCAGGCCGTGGACTGATACTGGACGGCTAAGCGTGCGGTGGTAGCCGGAACGCACCCAGCACATCTTTAAGAAAGAAGCAGAAATAAACGAGCTAATTAATTAGATGCTGCCCGGCACGTAAATGTCGGCCCAGATTTTTACGTGCCAGGCGGCACCTAATTAATTAGCTTGTTTATCTGCTTTTTTCTTAAAGATGTGCTGGGTGCGTCCTGGCTACCACTGCACCACTGCATGCTTCGTGGCCCGGTATCGGTCCGCAGCCCGGAGGCTGGGGACCACTGGTAAAGGCCACAAATAATGACATCAGTTAGGCATAAGCTCTTTCAGAACAAGTGCTTCCAAAGACACCACAGTCTGTCTCCACATATTTTACAGCGGATGATTGGATTAATGGGATTCCTGTTTATAATGAGTATGGGGTTGGGGGCGGTGCATGGGCGAGTTAAACAAATTATTGCCATTTATCATTCTTAAATACTGTGAGAATTTATCACTCTGGGTACTTAACAATTAAGAGTACTTACATCGATGAATGCTTATTATTGATGGTACTTAGAGTCAGTGTACTCATGTGCAGCTTAAACCCTCTATTAACCCGACTTAATGCATTTGGAATGTGGGATGAATGTTTAAAATTTCAACTAAATTCTCAGCTCAGATGTGAGCCATCTCCCATTCTGCCAGCTGAGAATTTCGTTGAAATTCTGACCGTGTAGGAGCAGAATTCCGACATAGGAGCAGAATTAGGCCATTTGGCTCATCGAGTCTGCTCCAGCAAACAATCATAGCTAATTTTCTTTTCGGTCCCTTTCTCCCACCTTCTCTCAATAACTGTTAAACCCCCCCACCTTACCAATCAAGAACCATTCCCTAACAAATGTAATGAATACCCTGTGTGTTTGGCAACTGATGTGTTGCCCATTTTAGGTTCCTTGGTGCCAACAAGGTCACCAGTCAGGTTTCTACAACTTAGCTCATGGACCACCCCACTCCCCATGTTGGAAAAGGGGTAGAGGTCACCACCCCGTTGTGGCTGACGGAGAGAGAAATACTTGAGCTGCTGGACAGCAGGATTGCACTCAGCAGTGACGCATACCCTAGCCGATCAGCCTGGTGCCACTTACATGAATAAGAAGTGAAAGAAAGAGGGAACTTGACATTATGAGGACGTCTAAAGGCACTTCATTCGAGTGGGAATGGAACAGTGTAGATTCAACATTCTGCAACCAGGGGAAACCAAATTAAAGACAGAAGACAGTAACCACCAAACCTTCTACTGATCTTAATCTACAAAGTTCCACAGGCAGGAAAGATTACGTACACTTAGTGGCCACTTTATTAAATACACCTGTCCACTTTCTCGTTAATGCAAATATCTAATCAGCCAATCATGTGGCTGAAACTCAATGTACAAAAGCATGGTCAAGACATGGTCAAGACATGGTCAAGAGGCTCAGTTGCTGTTCAGACCAAACTCCAGAATGGGGAAGGAATGTGATCTAAGTGACTTTGATCGTGCAATGATTGTTGGTGCCAGAAGGGAAGGTCTGAGGATCTCAGAAACCTTGAATTTTCACGCATAGCTGTCCCTAGAGTTTGCAGAGAGTGGTGCGAAAACAAAAGACATCCAGTGAGCATCAGTTCTGAGGGCAAAAATGCCTCGTTACTGTGAGAGGTCAGAGAAGAATGGCCAGACTGGTTCAAGCTTACTGGAAGGCGACAGTAACTCAAATAACCATTACGACAGTGACGTGCAGAAAAGCATCTCCGAACAGACAACACATCAAACTTTGAAGTAGATGGGCTACAGCAGCAGAAGACCACGAGCATGCAGTCTATCTTTGCTCATAGAATTGAATTATAACAAGGGGCAGAATTCCAGGGGAACTAGCAGGCGTTGGTAGGCTAATTGCCCACTGTAAATTGCCCCCTAGCGTAGAGACTAGGGATATGGAATCCAGAGGTGGTTGATGTGGGTTCGATTTCAACATTTAAGAGAAGATTGGAAAAGTGTGTGGTAGGAATGGTTTATAAACGGCTATGATCGAGGTGCAGGTAATAAAACAAGGCCGAATAATAGTTTGGCACCGATGAGATGGGCTGAATGGCCTGCTTCTGTGATGTAGTACTCTACAACTTTACGTGGGATGTTGATGGAAATCAGGAAAGAATAAAAAATGGAATTACAGTGACATTAGTGTAAAGAGATGCTTTAAGATCAGCACAGAGTCAGTGCCCAGAGGGTTAGTTCCATGCTGTGCGAATTTACAACTATCATTCTCTAAGTTAAAGGCTTGATTTTCTAAGTAACATTCATCTTTCAGATTTTTCAAAGCTCTTTACTGTCTATGAAATACTGCTTGAAGTTTGGACACTTCTGTGGTATGGGAAAAGTAGCAGCCAAGTCCAACACAACGAGCTCCCACAAACAGTAATGCTATCATGACCAGATGTTCAGGCTTGCTTGCAGAAAATTGGCTTTAGTTTAAAGAGTCATCAGGGAGACCGAACCTCCAGTACTGCAGCGCACCCTCAGTACTGTCCCTCTGACGGTGAGGCGCTCCCTGGGTACCGTCCCCTCCGACAGTACCGACAGTGAGACCCTCCCTCAGTACCGTCCCGCCGACAGTGTGACACTCCCTCGGTACCGTCCCGCCGACAGTGTGACACTCCCTCGGTACCGTCCCTCCGACAGTGAGACACTCCCTCGGTACCGTCCCTCCGACAGTGAGACACTCCCTCGGTACCGTCCCTCCGACAGTGTGACACTCCCTCGGTACCCTCCCTCCGACAGTGAGACACTCCCTCGGTACCGTCCCTCCGACAGTGTGACACTCCCTCGGTACCCTCCCTCCGACAGTGAGACACTCCCTCGGTACCGTCCCTCCGACAGTGTGACACTCCCTCGGTACCCTCCCTCCGACAGTGAGACACTCCCTCGGTGCCGTCCCTCCGACAGTGAGACACTCCCTCGGTACCGTCCCTCCGACAGTGTGACACTCCCTCGGTACCCTCCCTCCGACAGTGAGACACTCCCTCGGTACCGTCCCTCCGACAGTGTGACACTCCCTCGGTACCCTCCCTCCGACAGTGAGACACTCCCTCGGTACCGTCCCTCCGACAGTGTGACACTCCCTCGGTACCCTCCCTCCGACAGTGAGACACTCCCTCGGTACCCTCCCTCCGACAGTGAGACACTCCCTCGGTACCGTCCCTCCGACAGTGAGACACTCCCTCGGTACCGTCCCTCCGACAGCCTCTATATCTGAACTCACTGGTGTAACCTTCTTGTCAGCGGTGCTTCTCCAGGTTTTAGCGGGTGTGAATGCAGTGATGTTATGGGTCTGAGGTGCATCATGCTTCGCCTCTTGCTATCCCAGCCACTGAACACTGTGTCCTTTTCCCAGCCTAGCCTGCAGAGCTCACACTACCTCCCCTGGAGCAGTCGGAGGGCCAGCTGGAACAGCGCGGGCCGCGCCTCAAGCCTGAAGCGGAACCTCCACTCCGGTGAGCACGAGTCGCTGCTCTGCTCCGAGGGCCGTAAGACCTCCTCTGGTGGCCCCGACGACCTCCGGGCCGAAGCAGTCAACGGCTCGAGCCTGGTGCACCGCCGGGCCCTCTCCCTGGACACCAAGGGTCCCAGCGACCTGCCCGAACTCCTGCAGGTGCCCATGATGCAGGCCTCAGCGAGGAAGAACAGCCTGGCCACTGTCACCGTTGACCACCGAGGCTCCAACGGAAAAGGCCCCCACGTTGTGAAGGAGGTCTTCCCCAAGATGAACAGCAGGAAGGAGAGGAGCGTTTACGATGAGGAGATTGACTATGTAAGTTCTCTCAGTGTTTGTTGTGGCGATAAAAAGTTTGCCTGGCTTATTTGCTGAAACCCTTTTTGGAGCTGACTTTGACTAAACCTTCGAAGGGCTGTTTAGTTTTAGATTATGAAGACACACAGTCCTCTTTTATTGTCATTTAGTAATGCATGCATCAAGAAATGACACAATATTTAGAAGTTTAACGTAGAACACTAGAGCACAGTGTAGGCCTTATGGCCACAACGTTATCTTCTTCTTAAGCTCATTACCACTACGGTGGCATAGGTCTCCTGCAGCAGCTCACCATAGTCCTCTGTCCTGTTCGAAGGTTGATCAGCTCTGTGGTCCCTGCTTCTCCATACGGCTTCACACATCTTGTAGGCAAAGATCCTTCCTCTCCCAGGAATGAGGGTTTTGGAGCTTCTGTTGGCATTGCTGTAGTTCTGGGTTTCTAAGCCCCAGGCCCATCCTTCCCCCTTTCACAGCCAGACTTGGGACCATCCATGGCGGAGTTTCCACAATGTCTTGCCGTCCTTTTAATCTACTCTAAGATAGCTCTCCATTGTTCTGTCATCCATGTGTCTATCTAACAGGTTGCAAATGCTTCTAATACATCTACATCTACTACCACATCTGGCAGGGTGCTTCACGTACCAAGTACTCTCTGTGTAAAGATCTTACCTCTGACATCCGCCCTGTACGTCCCCATATTTCCTTCCAATCACCTTAAAATTATGCCCCCCTCAAATTAGCCATTTCCATTCTGGGAAGAAGTCTCTGGCTATCTACTCGATATTTGCTTCTCATCATCTTGTACAACCCTATCAAGTCACTTCTCATCTTTCTTAATTTGGTCATGAGAAATGCGTGAACCCTGGAATCTTTCTCCTTTGTATTTCTCAATGCCTGGGTTGCATATCATAAGACTAAGATATAAGGTCAAAATTAGGCCATTTGGCCCATCGAATCTGCTCTACCATTCCGTCATGTGTGATTTATTATTCCCCTCAATGCCATTCTCCTGACTTCTCCCTGTAATCTTTGATGCCCTGACCAATCAAGAATCAATCAACTTCCGCTTTAAATGACTTGGCCTCCAACGCATCTGTGGCAGGGAATTCCACAGATTCATCATCCTCTGGCTAAAGAAATTCCTCCTCATCTCAGTTCTAAGAGGATGCCCTTGTAGTCCCAGGCTTTGCCTCTAGTCCTAGGCTCCCCTACTATAGCAAAGAACCTTTCCATGTCCTCTCAGTCTAGTCCTTTCAATATCCAATAGGTTTCAATGAGATCCACACCCCACCCCCCCTCCCCATTTTTCTAAACTCCAGTGAGGACAGGTTCAGAGCCATCAAACACTCCTCGTATGTTAACCTTTTCATTCCCGGGATCATTCTCGAGAACCTCTCCGGACCCACTCCAACACTAGCACATCCCTTCTCTGATAAGGGGCCCAAAACTGTCCGCAGCACTCCAAAGCAATAGACACAAAATACTGGAGGAACTCAGCAGGGTAGGCAGTATCTATGGAAATGAATAAACAGTTGCATTTAGGGCCGAGGCCCTTCTTCAGGACTGGAAAGGAAGGGGGAAGATGCCAAAACAAAAACCATTTCCAGCACCATCACACTGAGCACGGGGGCCTCCCAGGGCTGTGTGCTCAGTCCACTGCTGTTCACTCTGCTGACCCACGACTGTGCTGCAACAGCTCGAACCACCTCATCAAGTTCGCCGATGACACGACTGTGGTGGATCTCATCAGCAAGAACGATGAGTCAGCATACAGAGAGGAGGTACAGCGGCTAACGGACCGCTGCAGAGCCAACAACCTGTCTCTGAATGTGAACAAAACAAAAGAGATGGTTGTTGACTTCAAGAGGACACGGAGCGACCACTCTCTGCTGAACATCGACAATTCCTCCATAGAGATCGTTGAGATCACCAAATTTCTTGGTGTTCACCTGGCAGAGAATCTCACCTGGCCCCTCAACACCAGCTTCATAGCAAAGAAAGCCCAGCAGCGTCTCTACTTTCTGTGAAGGCTGAGAAAAGTCCATCTCCCACCCCCCATCCTCACCACATTCTACAGAGGTTGTATTGAGAGCCTCCTGAGCAGCTACATCACTGCCTGGTTCGGAAATTGCACCATCTTGGATCGCAAGACCATGCAGCGGATAGTGAGGTCAGCTGAGAAGATCATCGGGGTCTCTCTTCCCGCCATTATAGACATTTACACCAAACGCTGCATCCGTAAAACAAACAGCATTATGAAGGACCCCACACACCCCTCATACAAACTCTTCCCCCTCCTGCCATCTGGCAAAAGGCACCGAAGCATTCGGGCTCTCACGACCAGTCTATGTAACAGTTTCTTCCCCCAAGCCATCAGACTCCTCAATACCCAGAGCCTGGACTGACACCAACCTACTGCCCTCTATTCTGTGCCTATTGTCCTGTTTATTACTTATTGTAATGCCTGCACTGTTTTGTGCACTTTATGCAGTCCTGGGTAGGTCTGTAGTCTAGTGTAGTTTTTTTGTGTTGTTTTACGTAGTTCAGTGTAGTTTTTGTATTGTTTCATGTAGCACCATGGTCCTGAAAAACATTGTCTTGTTTTTACTGTGTACTGCACCAGCAGTTATGGCCGAAATGACAATAAAAAGTGACTTGACTTGAAAAGGTGGGTGGAGGGGAAGGAGGCTGGCTTTAATTGTGCTCTAACCCATGCCTTATGAGGCCTCAGCACTGCATCCTTTATCTGGCTTTACTGTGGCGCGTGAACACTTCCCACATTCAAATCTGTGGAGGCATGCCTCCTGCTTTACAGGTCTGGTGTTCCAGTCGTCTCTGTGACTGATCTGGATTAGAACTCAAATCTCACCACAGCAACTGAGGAAATTTAATTAAGTAAATCTGAATAAAAGCCTGGTAACAAGTTGTTAAATACCTGTCTGGTATTCTGATATCCTGCCGAGTGATATATGTGACTCCTTAGCTCAAGGCATTGACTCAGTGGCCTGAGGACCTGCAACACAATAACGTTACAGGATGTGAGCACGACGCGATTGAAAACTGTTATCACAGCACACCCTACAGGTGTTACTAATATTACAGGTCATCTGATTGGTTTTTATTTATTTTATTTCTTTATTTCGAGATACAGCGTGGAAGAGGCCCTTCTTGCCCTTCCAGACACACTGCCCAGCAACCCCAGACAACTAATCACAGGACAGCTTTACTTAGATACAGCTCCAAATAGGCCCATCCAGCACTTTGAGCCACGTCGCCCAGCAAACTCTGATTTTTTTTTTGCATGTGCCTGCGTGTGTGTGAGTCTGTGCGTGCGTCCGTGATGATGTCATTATCATGGCTTTTTACAAAGCGCGGAGCGAGAGAGAGAGAGAGAGAGAGACTGTGTGGCGCACCACTCCTCACACAGCCACCTCGCAGTGCTTTTCCCTTTATTTTACGAGGTCGAGTTGCAATCTCAACACTCAACCCGGCACGGATGGAAAGCGTACTCGGGAGCAGACCTGACTGGTTTCGAACCCAGGAACCTCCGCCCCCGGGTCCGGCGCCAATGTCGTTGCGCCACCAGCCAGCCCTCAAACTCTGATTTAACTCTAGCCTAATCACAGGATAATTTACAACGACCGGTATGTCTTTGGACTGAGGGAGGAAACTGGAGCACGCGGAGCAAACCACGGGAAGGACGTACAGAGGCTTCTTACAGAGGTTAACTCTGAAATCTAACTCCCTGAGCTGTAATAGTGTAGCACTATTTGGGTGCTTATATTATCGTGAGAGTCATCTGTGTGCCCACTGTGCTCCAAGCAAGGAACCCTGGAGCACATACTCAGCGGCTGTGCAAGGGCACTTGGTGAGGGACGGTACAGGTGGAGGCATGATCAGGTCCTAGAGACCATCGCTGAAGCCGTCAGTGCAGGAGTTGAGTGGGCGAAGCGGTCCCGACCCTCCAAGCAGACCATTGCCTTTGTCAGAGCTGGGGAACAGCCAATACCTGCCAAAAGAGCATCTGCAGGCATCCTGACCTCTGCAAGGGACTGGCAGCTGTTGGTGGACCTCGAAGGGCAGCTGAAGTTCCCCAACCATATCGCAGCCACCACCCTGTGACCAGACATTATCCTAGTGTCTGAGTCGACTAAGCAAGTGGTGCTGCTGGAGCTGACAGTCCCATGGGAAGATAGCTTGGAGGAGGCCTTTGAAAGGAAGCTCTCCAAGTACGCAGGACTGGTCAGCAACTGTCAGCGGGCTGGATGGAGAGCGAGGTGTCTCCCAGTGGAGGTTGGTTGTAGGGGATTCGTAGCCCATCCTTTAGTTAGAGCCTTCAGCATCTTGGGCATCGAGAGAGAGAGGAAGAGGAGAGCCATCCGCAGTACCACCGATGCAGCAGAAAGGGCCTCAAGATGGCTGTGGCTCAAAAGAGGGGAGCCATGGGGTCATAAGTAGCTAGCCATCTGGACACAAGACCCGAAGCATCCGATGGTTCCAGGAACATCACTGAAGATGTGTCCAGAACCATCAATAGATGTATGTACACAGCAGTCTAAGCAAGGTATCCTATAATTAAGTATTTGCTATATTCAGCGAGATGCAATTTTGAAGAGGCCTTTGATGCTTCTGTCCAGTACATAACAAGTAACACCATTAAAAAACATTGACAGTGCCACAAGTATGACATTACAGTAATAGTGGACCAAAGGTCTGTGCTATTGAACTGAAAGTATGATTAAATCTGAAATGGAAATCAGTATGTTCCTGAGATAAAGAGCTAGTTTCAGTAATAGTGGTCAGAAAGCCAATTAAAAAAGCATTTGGTTCAGTTATATGTTTTTGGCAGGGATTAAGCTATTGTCCAGGACACAGGAGATTCTGCAGGTGCAGGAAATCCTGAACAACACACACACAAAATGCTGGAGGAACTCAGCAGGTCGGGCAGCATCCGTGGAAAAGATCGGTGGACGTTTCACCCTTCGTCAGGACGGAAGAGGGAAGGGGCAGAGGCCCTATAAAGAAGGTGGGGGGAGGGTGGGAAGGAGAAGGCTGGTAGGTTCCAGGTGAAAAACCAGTAAGGGGAAAGATAAAGGTGTGGGGGAAGGGAGGCAGGGAGGTGATAGGCAGGAAAGGTGAAGAAGGAATAGGGGAAAACACAATGGGTAGTAGAAGGAGGTGGAACCATGAGGGAGGTGATAGGCAGCTGGGGGAGGGGGCAGAGTGACATAGGGATAGAGGAAGGGAGGGGGAGAGAATTACCAGAAGTTGGAGAATTCTATGTTCATACCAAGGGGCTGGAGACTACCTAGACAGTAAATGAGGTGTCGCTCCTCCAGCCTGAGTTTAGCCTCATCATGGCAGTAGAGGAGGCCATGTATGGACATATCTGAATGGGAGTGGGAAGCAGAGTTGAAGTGGGTGGCTACTGGGAGATCCTGTCTGTCTTGGCGGACGGAGCGGAGGTGCTCGACGAAGTGGTCCCCCAATCTGTGTCGGGTTTCATCGATGTAGAGGAGGCCGCACCGGGAGCACCGGATGCAATAGATGACCCCAACTGACTCACAAGTGAAGTGTTGTCTCACCTGGAAGGACTGTTTGGGGCCCTGAGTAAGAAGGTGGGAAGTGATAGGTGGAAAGAATCTGATAGGAGAGGAGAGTGGACCATGGGAGAAAGGGAAGGAGGAGGGGAGCAGATGAGGAGAAGAGGAGAGGTAAGAGGGGAACCAGCGTGGGGAATGGAAGGAAGAGGAAAGTGTATATGTGTTAACTCTTCTCAGGCTTCTAGCTGGGTGCAGGTATTGATTATAACCGACGTTTTGATGACAAACTCTGCCACCTTCTTCACGGGAAGCATTAGATCCTTTTTATGTATGTGTTGCTCTTATTCCGGTCTGGTTTATATGTGACTCCATATCCCCCCAGGATGATCGAATCTTATTGATCATCATAAATGGTAATCCAGCAAGCCATTCACTTCCGAGAAAATTCCATTAATGGATTAAAAATATATTACGTGTTATTCTAAGAGTAAATCACTTGCGTCTGTATACTGGTCATTGACAAATTAATCAGTTAACTGGAATTAAGAGCTATTCTGGTGCTGTTGTCTCTCTCAGTGACATAGTCTCAGGTGACTTGCTAAATACTTAACCTTGTAACATATGCTCAAAAACTAAATAAATCTATTGGGAAGCAATCTAAAAATACCTTGAGAACATTTTGCTTAAACCAACTGTATGAATTTATAAATATAATGCTAATGAAGGTTGATGAGTTTCAAAGGAAAGTGGTTCTTTCTAATAAGCACCTGTCTAGATGGCAAATAGACTTCCAAATTGATCAGAGTAGCAGCAGCTTGTACTTACACAGACCCCACCCGCGAGACTGCAGCCCTGCCGATCAGTTAATCAGATGGGGCTCTTTGATCATTTGCGAGATGCAAGTGCAGTAAAAGCCTTG
The DNA here is from genome assembly GCF_030028105.1 of Mobula birostris. Taxonomy (NCBI): domain Eukaryota; kingdom Metazoa; phylum Chordata; class Chondrichthyes; order Myliobatiformes; family Myliobatidae; genus Mobula; species Mobula birostris. The sequence continues at coordinate 8,787,178 of NC_092380.1, forward strand.
TACCTGAATGAAATCTCGAGGCAAGGCAGGGGGGGTGAAACGCATTAACATGGGTCTTCCGATGTGGAGCATCACTGAAGTAGGGACTACAGCAAGCCAATAAAGCAGCCAATGTCCAAGTTTCAATGGTCAACTTTATTCAGCGTACACGCTCTGTGGCCGCTTTATTAAGTACTGAGTAATGAGGCCACTGAGTGTACGTCCATTGCCTTCTGCTGTTGTAGCCCATCCACTTCAAGATTCGATGTGCTGTGCACTCAGAGATGCTCCTCTGCACACCACTGTAGTGACACGTGGTTGACCTACTGTCACCTACCTGTCAGCTTGAACCAGTCAGGCCAGTCTCCTCTGACCTGTCTCATTAACGAGCTGTTTTCACCCACAGTGCCACTCACTGGATTTTTTTTGTTTGTTTTTTGCACCATTCTCTATAAATTCCAGACAGTGTTTGTGATAATCGCAGGAGATCAGCAGTTTCTGAGATACTCAAACCGCCCCAAAAGACACCAACAATCATTTCACAGTCAGATCATATTTTTCCCCATTCTGATGTTTGGTCTGGACAACAACTGAACCTCCTGACCATCTGCTTTTAGGCAATGAGTTGCAGCCACATGATTGGCTGATAAGGTATTTTTAGATTAGATTAGATAATGAGGACACTCAGTCCTCGTTTATTGTCATTTAAAAATGCATGCATGCATTAAGAAATGATACAACGTTCCTACAGAGTGATATCACAAAAAAACAGGACAAACCAAAGACTAACACTGACAAGACCACATAATTATAACATATAGTTACCGCAGTGCAAAGCAATACTATAATTTGATAAAGAGTAGACCATGGGAATGGTAAAAAAAAGTCTCAAAGTTCCGATCGACTCCCGATAGTCCCTGATAGCAGGTGGCGGAAGGGAGAAACTCTGCCATAAACCTCCAGGCACCGACAACTGTCGATGCATTGGAAGCACCCGACCACAGCCGACTCTGAGTCCATCTGAAAACTTCGAGCCTCCGACCAGCCCTTCGACACCGAGCACCGAGCACCACCTCTGCCGAGCACCTCGACCCCGTACCGGCCGCTGAGCAGCAAGCAAAGCCGAGGACTCGGGGCCTTCCCCTCTGGAGATTCCAGATCACACAGTAACAGCGGCAGCGAGAAAAGCATTTCAGAAGTTTCTCCAGATGTTCCTCTGTTCTTTCACGTCTGTCTCCATCAAATCAGGAATGTGCACGGCCCCCTACTTGACAGATTACAGACATCACCACCGGAGGGGCCGCGCAAGCTGTGTCACGCGGCCATCTTCTCCTCCTTTGCTTTTATATCACCACATACACCAGTGATATTAAACCTGATTCTGATTCTAATGAGCAGGTATACAGATGTACCCAACAAAGTGGCCGCTGAATACACATTTACATATATTAGGAATTTGCTGTGAAATGCTGGCACGACATGCACCAAAAATCAGATGTTTAAGACCATTTGTGATTTATAAACAGAACCTGATTAGGTAACCAAAGACCACAGACCTAACAGTTCAGCATGGACTAGATGGGCCTAAAAGCCGATTCTGTCTTGAAGTGATCGATAACTCTATGACACTAAAGTGTTTTCATCTTGCATTGGCACAAGGTGAAATCAGCATTACCACGTCAAGGTGGTTTGAGTTTTGAATGCATTCTCTAATAGAACATCAAAATTAGATTCTATTAAAGTGTCCAAAAGGATAAGTATTTGAAGAAGGAAAGAATTGTTGGGAAATCAATTGTTCAATGGTCACAATTAATATACAGTATACAACCCAAAATTCTTACTCTTCACAGACATCCACGAAACAGAAGAAAACCCCAAAGAATGAATGACAGAAAAAACGTTAGAACCCCAACACCACCTCCCCCTCCCACACACAAGCAGTGGCAAAGCATCAACCCTCCCCTCTCCCCCCACTTGTCCCGGCAGGAAGCATCAGTGCCCGCAACCCGCCAAGCAAGCAGTAGCAAAGACCCCAAAGAGATCATGAGCTGCAGTCCAACAAAAAACACTCAGATCACGTTTCTTCCTCATTCTGATGTTTGGTCTGGACAACTGAACTTCTTGACCATGTCTGCATGCTTTTAGGCAATGAGTTGCTGCCACGTGATTGACTGATAAGATATTTGCTTTTATATTACAACAATAAGATGTGCCACAGGCTCTCTCTCTCTCAGTAACACGGGACAAAGAGATGTCGCCCCTTTTCAACAGCGAGAGGGGAGACCAACAAAACGCTCGCTGTTATGATGTTATAGTCTGCAGCGTCATTTTTATTCTGAGTTTCTCCAACTCCAGAAATGGCAGCAAACTTCGCACCCCCCCCCCCACCATCAATAAAGAGAGAGAGGGAGAGAGAGATCATCCGAGTGCAGAGGCCTCCAACAGCTGTCGTGATGTTTGGTTCTCCAGCGACACCTCGGTAGCCAACACCAGGCGAGGAATCGAGTCCGCAGGACCGCGCAAGGCCGCACCCTGTGGGTGAATGTCTTCCAAGCAGCTCCCGGAGATATCGAAAACAGCTGGTCAGCGAATTCCGGAAGTGGGACCCCACCAGTGTAAGGACTGCTGCAAATCATGGAGTCTGACAGAACCTGAGCCACCTTGAAAAAGGGGAAAAAAGTAATTCAAGAGAGGAATTTAAGCTGCTTTGCGGATGAGCTCGAAGAAGTTGTCTCTGGCACCATCTCAGGAAAGAATAGTAGGACTGTTTGGGTGACTCTTTGGATTAACAAATGTACACTCAGAGGCCACTTTATTGCATGTACCTGTACACCTGCTCATTAATGCAAATATCTAATCAGCCAATCATGTGGCAGCAACTCAATGAATAAAAGCATGCAGACATGGTCAAGATGTTCAGTTGTTGTTCAGACTAAACATCATAATGGGGAAGAAACGTGATCCGACGTTGGCTGTCGAATGATTGTTGGTGCCAGATGGGGTGGTTTGAGTATCTCAGAAATGGCTGATCTCCTGGGATTTTCATGCACAACGGTCTCTAGAGTTTACAGAGAATGGTGCGAAAAGCAATCAGCCAGGAGCAACAGTTCTGTGGGTGAAAGAGCTTTATTAATGAAAGAGATCAGAGCAGAATGGCTAGACTGGTTCAAGTGACAGTTTTAAATAGCTACAGAATACAATAGTGGTGTGCAAAGATCCTCTGTCAATGCACAACACATTGAAACTTGAAATAGATGGGCTACAGCTGCAGAAGACCACAATGACTACAGGAGATACGGTACTGTACCTGGTAAAGTAGCCACTGCGTGTATTTCACTTGGAAGATTTTCCTTCCTGTGAGGTACTCGAGTCTTTGTAGATTTTTACCACTCACCAGTTCCTGAACGCAATAGCAAATGAAGACCTTCACCTCATCAGACCCACAACCGGGCGGTACAGCAATGCCTCAGAGAAACAATGGCTAGACACCAGCATTTACAAATCGAAAGTTGCTCTTTGTGAGAATTGACCTGTGTGTATGTTTGTTTCAGAGTCTCTGTTTCCGAATTCAGAAGATGATAGAGATTTACAAGCCAGACTGGTGTGAGACAAGGGCAGACTGGTCGGTCTACCTGTTCTCCCCACAGAATAGGTAAGGACATTTATCAGCAGAACACTTAACCTTTTCATTCCTTACACCATGTTGTTCATACAGAGCTGGCACGTCCTAGCAGTCATAACTAAAAGAGATGTGAGGAGAGTAAATCTATTTCCACTGGTCTGGGGGAGGAGGTGGTTGGGGGAAGAGTCCAGAGTAAGGGGCCAAAACAAAACTAGACACCAAAGTGCAAAGCAGATGTTAAAACCTACTCATTCACACAAAGGAGAGTGGGAATCTGGAATTTTCCTTCCAAGAAGCTGTTGGTACCAGAGCCAATCGGAAATTTCAACTGGAAAACTGAGTATGTTGGATCATTGGCTGGAGGGAATGTGTAAGAGTGTGGGGGAAGAGTGGATTGAAGATATATGACAGTGAGGACTCAGAGACCTATCCGTCACCCTCCTGCACTGAAGAGCAAGTATAAATTGAGTGCCACTGCTAAAACCCTTAAAGGACATACGTTCAGGGGAGATCATTTGTCTTAAATAATGAGCAGCTGTCACCATATCTGGATCTTCTAGAGGGCAGGCGCTCTCATGAGAGGCTGGATAAAATTGAGTTGTTTCTTCTGAAATGGCGGTGGCTGAGGGGAGATCTGATAGAGGTTTATAGGATTATGAGAGGCACAGATAGAACAGACAGGGAGTATCTTTCTCCCAAGGTAGAAATGTCTAATACCAGAGGGCATGCATTGAAGGTGAGAGGGATATGTTCAAGGGGGATGTGAGGGGTAAGTTTTTTACTCAGAGAGTAGTGGATGCCTGGAATATGCTGCCTGATGTGGTGGTAGAGGCTTTTAAGAGGCATTTAGATAGGCATATGAGTGTAAGGAAGATGGAGGGATATGGACATGGTGTAAATATGAGGGATTAGTGTTTGGGTGTTTTTAACTTGCTTTTTAGCTAATTTGGCACAACACTGTGGGCTGAAGAGCCCATTCGAGTGCTATACTGTTCTATGTTCTATGTTCTATGTTTGGCCTTTGTGGGGAGTGGGGAGCCCTACACGGTGAGATGGGGGAATTGGAAAATATTAGTCCTCCACAACCTAGTTGTACCTTAATGTGACCCTATTATAAAGGGATATGTAGGGCTTAAATCAAAGGTTCCCAACTTGGAATGTGTGACCTCAGGCAGAGGTCGGAGGGAAAGGTGTGAAGTGATAAACATTACAGGAGGGCAAATGAGATCGTACTCACATTGAAATAAAGACAGAAAATGGTGGCAATGCTTCAGCATTTTGTTTTTATTTTCAGCCAGATGATAATTTAGATCATGACCTTGCCCACTAGTTTCTGCTTATATTTATATTTTACGTATAGTACTGTGTATATACAATATTTTATATTTTGAAATTCTTATTTATGTTTATATTTATACCTGTACTATGGCTTTCATTACCGGTTTTCCAGAATTTGTGAATGAAAGTCCCACTTGCTCACACTGGGTTAAATTTACAGCAGCGTCCCTTAAGTACCTGGTGGCTGTCCAGGTATTTATGGAGAGAAGTTGGATGAAAGATTATCATAATTTGTCACATGTATATTGGAATATTCAAGCATGCATTGAAATGTGTCATTGGTGTCGATAACCAACACCGTTGCCAGGGACAACCGCAAATGTGACCATGCTTCTGGCACCAGCATAGTATGCCCACAACTTACTTACCCTAATTTGTGTGTCTTTGGAATGTGGGAAGAAACCCGGACACGGGGAGGAAAGCCGCATAGTCATTGGGAGAACGTGCCAAATCCGTACAGAAAGAGTCAGGGATTGAACCCAGAACACTGGCGCTGTAAAACGATATGCCAACGCTATACTACTCTGCTGCCCTTGGAGTTGGAGTTGTCCCAAAGAATTCCAACAGCTCTGAGGTCAGTGCAGTAAGGGTATCCAGTATATTTCACGTAGAACATACAGCATTAAACATGGAACATTACAGCACAGTACAGGCCCTTCAACCCAGGGTGTTGTGCCATTTAACAACTCTAAGCTCAATCTAACCATTCCTTCCTACATAGCCCTCCATTTGTCTATCATCTAGTTGCCAATTTGCCAATCTAAGAGTTTCTTAATGTTCTTAATGTATCTGCCTCTACCACCACCCCAGGCAGGGCATTTCATGCACCCACCACTCTCTGTGTAAAAACTTCACCCCTGTCATCTCTCTACTCCAATCTACTGCCTGTTACGCCACTGGCGTTTAGGGCAGTGATGAAGATTCTCCATCTCTGGCGATGTTCAGGGCTTCCGTCATCACATCAGTAGCTTTCTCTCAGTTTTCACTACTGAGTGGAGACGCAGGTCAGATGTAGAAAGATTCTTCATTGCTGTTCATCTGACAATTTTGTTTGACCAGTCAGGGTTGTTAGCCCCGAGCTGAACCCCCAAACCTGGAGAACCAGTGGACCTCTCTTAGTCTGGTCTCTACCCTTTAACCCATTTGGTATGGGTGAACCTACCAACAGCCAAAGCATAAAGACCTGACACCAGCCAACATCGCTCTCGGGGTTACTGAGGCGCACAAGCCTCCAAACCACGTCAAGATTCTCTTGGAGCACCTCTGACATCCACACCCTCTATGTTTTCCAACCACCTTAAAATTATGCCCTTTATATAAACCAGCTTCTCCCTGGGAAAAAAGTCTCTGGCTATCCATTCTATCAAAGTCTCTTATCATCTCTATCAACTCTATACTTCTAAGAAGTCACCTCTTATTCTCCTTCACTCCAGAGAGAAAAGCCCCAGCTTGCTCAACCTATTAGCATAAGCCTTGCTCTCTAATCCAGGCAGCATCCTGGAGAATCTCCTCTGCACCCTCCCCAAAGCTTCCACATCCTTTATTTAGCTTCTCTTTGTTGGACAACTTTTTCACGGATTTACCTGGATTTTATTCTCAGGTATTTATTCCCTTTACTTTCTCCACTCCTCTGGCCCCTTTGTCATTTAAAACCCACCCGTTTTCCCAGTTTTCCAATGCTATTTCCCTCCACAGATGCTGTCTGATTCACCAAGTTCCTCCAGTATTTTTGGCTTTATTTTGTTCCAGATTTTATGGACCTGACAGATGAACTCTGTTTACTCTCCACAAATATAAATACAAACCTATGGTGGCAAGTTACCATTGGGGAAAGGAAAAAAAAAACAACTAAATGTCGGAGAAACTCAGCAGGTGAGGAGGGAAATGGACAGCCACTGTTTCAGATCTGACTCTCTCCTCTTTACTTCTCAGTCTAAATGAAGAGTTTTGACATGAAATGTTGACTGTTCATTTTGCTCCACCGATGCTTCTGGACTTTTGAGTTCCTCCAACAATTTGTTTGCTTCACCAGATTCCAATGTCTGCAGTCTCATTACCTTGAGGCCCAGGTTCTGCTGGTATCACTAACACTGAAGACTCATCAAGCAGGAGGCATAGGAGTTTGTTGTGTTGTGATTCTCCAGACTGGGAATCACTTTCTTTGCTGAACTGAGGAACAGACTCCCTTTCTGTTCCATTGGTTCTGGCCAGATGCCAACTCAACCCAAAACATATCTTTCTCCTTCCAGCTCAAGTGAGCTGCTCTGCTCTGCCTTCCCCCAATATTCATGTTTTAAGAACAGTATAAATACAAATAGCAGCTATTGAGAGAGAGAGAGAGAGAGAGATCAGGACTGATCCTTTATCTCATCCAATCCTCCAGCAGGTGGAGCAGATATGTCTGTAGAGAAGGAAGGTGATGCAGATATGGCAATGGCTGCTCATTACTGGTTCTTAAGTGATTTCCCTCAGCACCAATGACTTTAATGCGATTGGGTTTGGTGTAACTTCTCTTCATTTATACTGACACTGCAGAGCAGGAGGAGACAATCCAACCCTTTGTGCACTTGCTGATGGTGGCCACGTTTGGTTCCAGTAACAGTAGCATTCACACCAGGAAAGGAACCAGCATAAAGAATTTAGAGACTTCCAATTTAATTCCAGTACCAATGGATTTGTTGAGAGGGAGAATCCCATATTTCCACTCTGTGATCCCTCTGCCTTCATCCTTCTGGGCTACTAAGGATCTCCAACTCTCCATAGGGGAAAATTCCACAAAATTACCATCCTCTGTCTGAAAATCCATAAGACATAGGAGCAGATTTAGGCCATTCAGCTCATTGAGTATGCTGCACCATTCTATCATGGCTGATTTATTATCCCCCCCAACCCCATCCTCCTGCCTTCTCCCCATGAGTTTTGACACCCTTACTAATGAAGAACCTATCAACTTCCTCTTTAAATATGCCAATGACATGGCCTCCACAGCCCTCTGTGGCCATGAATTCCACAGATTCACCACCCTGTAGCTTAAGAAATTCTTCTTCATCTCTGTTCTAAGGGGACATCCTTCTATTCTGAGGCTGTGCCCCCTGGTCCTAGACTCCCGCACTATAGGAAACATCCTCTCCATGTCCACTATATCTAGCCCTTTCAATATTCAATAGGTTTCAAAGAGATTCCACCCCTACCCCACCATTCTTCTAACCTCTAGTGGGTACAAACCTAGAGCCATCAAACACTCCTCATATGTTAACCCTTTCATTCCCGGGAATCCTGAGATCTTCCTCCATAATTTGGACTGTCTAGCCTGTGGGACTTGTCCCTTGGCATGTCAGTTATCCCAGAACTTCGCTGAAGTCACCATTTACTACAGATTTGTACAGACTTTCATTTATCTCTGTTGCTTAGTTCCTTGTTAGGAGACCATTCTCAATTTGGATTGAAGTGTTCTAACAAGGGCAGAGGATAAACCCCCGATTAACCTGGACCATCTTTTTATAGGCATCCATTAGTCTCATGAGATCACGGATTTGCACCTTGGAAGGTTTCCAGGGCGCAGGGCTGGGCAAGGTTGTATGGAAGACCGGCAGTTGCCCATGCTGCAAGTCTCCCCTCTCCATGCCACCAATGTTGTCCAAGGGAAGGGCATTAGGACCCATACAGCTTGGCACCGGTGTCATCACAGAAAACTGTGTGGTTGAGTGCCTTGCTCAAGGACACAACACGCTGCCTTAGCTGAGGCTCGAACTCACGACCTTCAGGTCACTAGACCTATGCCTTAACCACTTGACCACGCACCAGCACATACCTGGACCATCTAACTCTAGCTAAAGTGTCTCACCATGAAACACCAACTGTCCATTCCTACCACAGAGGCTGCTTGACTCATTTTTTTTTAACCTAAACCATAGTGGGTTCCTACACGATCATCAGTGACTGTTCTGTTTCTGCCTCCTCTCTCTTTCCCACCCAGGTTCCGCCTGATGTGTCAAATGATCATTGCCCACAAGCTCTTCGATTACATCGTCCTAGCTTTCATCTTCCTCAACTGCATCACGGTTGCACTGGAGAGACCCGAGATTGACCAGGGAAGCACAGTGAGTCACCTCTCAACTTTCGCCCGTAAAAAGTCCTGCACCTTCACAAACTCAGGTCACCCCAAAGATTGTGACGGCCTAAGTTGTACCTTTTGAATTGTAGTCAATATAGTGTCGTAGGGAACAGCCCACAAACAGCAACATGATAATAATCAGATAAACGCCACACAAAATGCGAGAGGAACTCAGCGTGTCAGGGAGCATCTTAGGGAATGAATATAAACACTCGATGTTCGGGCCGAGACCCTTCTTCAGGACTGAGGAGTTAGGGGAAAGATGCCAGAATAATAAGGTGGAAGGGAGGGGAAGGAGGCTCGCTGGAAGGTGATAGGTGAAGCCATGTGGGTGGGCAAGGTCAAGGGCTGCAGAAGAAGGAATCTGATAGGAGAGGAGAGTGGATCATAGGAGAAAGCGAAGGAGGAGAGAAATAGTCAGGTGAGAAGAAGTGGAAGGTCAGACTGGGGTATAGATGAAGGGACAGGGGAGGACATTTGTTCACCGGAAGGAGAAATTGATATTCATGCCATCAGGTTGGAGGGTACCCAGACGGGACATACAGTGTTGCTCCTCCACCCTGAGGGTGGCCTCATCTTGGCACAAGAGGAGGCCTTGGATCAGCATGTCAGAACAGGAATGGGAATGGGAATGTTCAGCCACGATAATACGTTTTCCTTGAGGCCAGTTGAAGTTAACCATGAGTATAGAACCTTCAATTTTACTTTGGAACTTCTATGTCTATCAGAGGATGAAGGTGGATGTAAACATTGTATCTAAAACATCCGATGATTCTGATCCAGGTTCTTGAACTGAAATGTTGATAGTTCCTTTCCCTCCACAGATGATTGGAAAATTTCAAGGGCTAACTATCTTGGACAGACCGTCCAAAGAACTAGACCCATTGATGGAAAGACTGGTTATACTTATTTATTTAAAGATATAGCACAGTGACAGGCCTTTCTAGCCAAATGATCCTGCACCACCCAATTATACCCATGTGACAAATTAACCTACCAACCGGTACATCTTTGGACTGTGGGAGGAAACCAGAGCACCCGGAGGAAACCCACACGGTCATGGGGAGAACGTACAAACTCCTTACAGGCAGCAGCGGGGGATTGAACCCGGGTTGATGGCATTGTAAAGTGCTTTGAATTGAATTGACTTTATTTCTTACATCCTTCACATACATGACGAGTAAAAATCTTTACGTTACGTCTCCGTCTGAATGTGTAATGTGCAAATTATAGTAATTTGTAATAAGTAATATGTGCAGTAAGATTTACAACAGAACAGTCAATATAGCTTAGAATTACAATTGTATCAGCGTGAGTTAATCAGTCTGATGGGCTGGTGGAAGAAACTGTCCCGGAGCCTGTTGGACCTGGCTTTAATGCTGCGGTACCATTTCCCGAATGGGAGCAGCTGGAACAGTTTGTGATTGGAGTGATTCGGGTCCCCAGTGATCCTTCAGGCCTTTTTTATGCTACACTACTGTGCCACCCTGAAAAAGAAATTTGACTCAGAGTCATAAGTTAAAACCCTATGACCCTCCATCACCACATAAGTACAACAAAGTGACCCTAATGCATGGGAGAGAGCTCTTGTCCTCTGTTATTGGGAGAGAAAGAGACTGCCTCAACCTCAGTATGAAATTTGTAATGTTTAACTCTCTCAGTGAAACTTAAATAGACTTCACACAGGAGACTACAGATGCTGGACTCTGGGGTAACAAAGAACGTGCTGGGGGATCTCGACAAGACAAGCAGCATCTTCAGGGAGCAAATAATTTTCTCCATTCTGGTAATGGTTGATACGGTTTCTGAGTCAGGGGTTTAACACAAGACATTAGAAGCAAGACACACAAATAGGCAGGGCGTCAAGAGTCAGGCCGGTTTCGCTTGCTCTCCTGTGATGTTTACTCCTGTCTCCATGACGCTGAGATTGTGAGACTGCCCCTGGCTGCTGTGCTTTGCATCTGCAAACTTTGTGGTGTTTTGCCCCACTAATATGATGAATGAATACAGAGGCTTCGGACCTATTCCGGGCTGTTCCAGGGATTTGGATCCAATGACTCAATTTAGTTCAGAATACAGTTGTTGCCGTTTGCATGATTTGTGTTTTTTTTTCTCTTTCCATGCACTTTGGGGTTGTCTTTATTTCTGGCTTTTTTTTAAATTGGGTTCTTCTGGATTTCTTACTTTGTAGCTCCCTGTTAGCAGACAAATCTCAAGGTTGTATAATTTATATATTCTTTGATAATAAACGTACTTTGAATCTTGAAAATGCTGGAGGATCTCAGCAGGTCAGGCAGCATCAATGGAAACGAATAGATAGTTCAGAGGAAGTGTCCTGGCCCAAAACATCAACTGTCCATTCATCTCCATAAATTCTGCTTGACCTGCTGAGTTCCTCCTGTATGTTGTGTGTGTGTGTTGCTCTGGATTTCCAGCATCTGCAGAATCTCTTGTGTTAATGGTAAAAAATTAATCTAAACTTTAACATGTACCTGAAATTTGAGCAGTAGTGGGAGCATTAGTGGAGTATATCTTGGAATATTGCTATTTTGCAGAGGCAGTTACTGGCAGTCAGTTGCAATAAGGGGGATATCAGCAATAGAACAAGACATTTTGGACACATTTTTTGGTTCATTTGAGCATAGAAGGGATGCCAAAGGCAGACACAACACTCTGCTGTAAATTCTCAGCTGAACATGTGTTTTTCACTCAGTGAATAAGGTCTCACCTAATTCATGAAAGACTTGCAATGCTGCATTGTAGACACATAACATCATTATTATGTGCTGTGTGTTATGGTGTGGGCAACCACGTCTTGACCATGATTGTTGTTGGCAAATTTCTCTGCAGAAGTGATTTGCAGTTGCCTTCTTCTGGGCAGTATCTTTACAAGACGGGTGAGCCCCAGACATTATCAATACTCTTCCGAGGTTGTTTGCCAGGCGTCAGTAGTCACATAACCAGGACTTGTGATGTGCATCAGCCGCTCATATGGTCATATGGTCATATGAGCAACTGGTGTATAACGCAAGTCCTAGTTATGTGAACACTGACGCCAGGAACAATCAAATATTTAAGGGGAATTGCGGGGTGGGGGGGGAACTATTTCACTTCAGAGAGTGGAACGGGCTGCCAGCAGAAGGGGTCAATACAGGTTCAATTGTAACACTTAGGAGAAGATTGGATAGGTGCATGGAGGGGAGGGGTATGGAGGGCAGTGGTCTGGGTGCAGGTAGATGGGACCAGGTAAGCACAACCTAGGTCTGAAGGGCCGATGTCCATGCTGTAGTACTTTACGACTACGAGGCCTCCATCAGTCAGGGTTGACCGTGGATGTTGTGTCCTCACTGTCTAGATACGCAAACCTGGGCAGTACGATATGGCGAGCAAGCTGTTGCCCACATAGCAATCTCCCCCTCTCCACGCATCTGATAAAACCAATGGAACGGCAGAGACCGATACAGTCTGGCGCTGGCTGCACGGCGGGAGTTGCTAGTCAGTGTTGAGCTCATGCTTAGGGACTCCAGCTCAGAACTTTTCCCTCGGGGTTTACTCCTGAAGCCTTCCCATGAGCGGGTATAGCCACAAGGCAGTGGAGGTTTGAGATCAGAGTTTTTCCTTCTCCTCGATGAGCTGCCAACCACGGCTGATGAGCCCCATCTGTCCGATCATGACTCCATGACTTAATTAAAAGTATGCATTTCCTTTCCGCACTTTTGTCTGTCAATAATCCGGCAAGATATAACCATAACATTGATTCATTTTGTCTTCTCACTGAAAGCTGTTGTGTTTACATCAGATGCTTCATGGGCTGTCACTGAAAACAAGGCACTGTTATTATCAAGACATGTTGCAACAGACAAATTACACACAGGATCCCACAAACAGCAGATGACTGACTGGTAACCCTGATTCAGAGGGTTAAGGAATCAAAAACTAAAGGAGGTAGTGCAAGGGAAGTGGTTTGATTAGAAACTGAACTCAGGTCACTGGGTTGAAAGGCCAGCAGTCTACCACTGTACCACTGAGGACTGTGAATGAACCCAGTTGCAGAAACCGTGATGCAAACTGGAGTTGGCGTGCAGATTTGAAAGCAAGTTTTGCTTTCCTTTAGCCAAGATGGGTAAAAAAACAGGCAACTGGATCAACTCAGAAATGTTGTAATCTAAACACAAATTCAGTAATCTAAGTTCTTGATGCACCAGTAAGATCCAGAAATAAGACCATAAGATACAGGAGCAGAATTAGGCCATTTGGCCCATCAAGTCTGCTCCACCATTTCATCGTGGCTGAGCCATTTTCTCTCAGCCCCAATCTCCCTACTTCTCCCTGTATCCCTTCATGCCCTGACCAGTCAAGAATCTATCAACCTCTGTCTTGAATATACAGAAAGACTTGGCCTGCACAGCTGCCTGTGGCAAAGAATTCCACAGATTCACCACTCCTTGGCTAAAAAATGGCAGGCAGTAAGCAGACATAAAAAAAAAAACAGAAAAGACCCAAACCAAAAAAAAACACAGAGGCTCTTGCACTTCCAAAATCACACTTCAAGACTGACATTCAATCATGGCTGAATTTCTTGTCCTCCACGCCATCATCCCACCTTTTCCCTGTAACCCTTAACCTCCCACACCAAATATACCCAATGATTTGGCCTCCCCTGCTATCTGTGTGTTGTCTGTCATCATAATCTGGAAGTCGAACCTGACCAGAGGGCTTAAGGGGATCTTCATAGCAGTCATAGAGTCCATTCTCACGTACGGATGCGAGACGTGGACACTCACCAAGACTATGCGGAAGTCTCTAGATGGCTGCTATACATGAATGCTCCGGGTGGCTCTTGATGTGAGTTGGCAACAGTACATGACGAACTCTGTGACGACCTGCCGATGCTCACCACTAAAATCGAGGCTAGAAGACTGCAACTAGTGGGGCACTGTCTGCGCCACCCCGAGCTACCTGCCAGCCTAGTCATCATATGGGAGCCCAAGCACGGGAGGATGAACCCTGGGCTCCCTCCCAAGACTATGGTCAACACGCTCCTAGAAGACAACGGCGCGGCTAATGTAGATGAACTGAACACACTGATGAGGGAGAGGGAGAAGTGGAGGATCCGTCATCGTGCCCGACGCCGGCCCCCTAGGCCTGGGTCAACGTAGTAGTAGTAGTGTTATCTGTGGCAATGAATTCTACAGATCCTCTACCCTCTGGATGATGAAATTCCTCCTTATTTCAGTTCAAAAGGGACATCCCTTGATTCTGAGTCTGTGCCCTTGGATTCTAGATTTCCCCTACTAATGGGAACATTCTGTGTCCACTCAATCTGGGCCTTTCACTATTCAAAGTTCAAAGTTCAAAAAACATTCATCAAAGTATGTATGCTATACACAGTCTAGAGATTCATCTCCTTACAGGCAGCCATGAAACAAAGAAACCTAATAGAACCCACTAACGAAAAGAAGACCGTCAAAGCACCCACGGGAGAAAAGTAGATCTTGCAAACAATACAAGTAAGCAAATAGAAACAGTAGGTTGCAGAGAGAATGCTACTCTGTCCGAGATACCAAAGCTCTCTGTCCAGGTTTATGTGGATAAAACAAACAGCCTCAGGTTGTTACTTCAAGGCAGCCTAAATCCTCTGCGCCTCGCAGGGACGTGCCAGGAGTGTGATGGAGTTCTCACCACCTGCCTGTTGTGAACAGATGTCACTGCTCAAGGAGTTGAATGCATCATCTGGGATAAATCGGTATAATCCATTGACGATCTGTCCACTTCCCTGAAGATTTGTTCCCACTGACAGACAGACAGATAGATTAGCTTTACTTGTCACATGTACATCAAAGCATACAGTGAACTGCATCGTTTGCATCAAATCAGCGGGAATTGCACTGGGCAATTCGCAACTGTCGCCATGCTTAGCATCATAGAAAAGTACAGATCAGAAACAGGCCCTTTGGCCCATCTAGTCCATGCTGAGCCATTTAAACTACCTACTCCCATCAATCTGTGCCTGGACCACTCCCACCCATGTACCTGCCCGAGCTTCTCTTAGCCTTTGAAATTGAGCTTGCTTCTGCTGTCAACATAGCATACCTGAACTTACTAACATTAACCCATAAGTCTTAGGAATGTGGGAGGAAACCAGAGCACCTGGAGGAAACCCTCGTGTGCACTGGAGGAATGTGCAAACTTCTTACCGACAGCGGCCGGAACTGATCCCCTATCTCACAGCTGTAAAGCATTATGCTGACCACTAGCTAGTCACTTATCATACCCTTCTCTCTACTCCCCCCTTCCTCTATACCCCACTCTGACTTCTCACCTGCCTCTTACTTCCCCCTGGGTCCCTCCTCCTTCTGTTTCTCCTATTGTCCACTCTCCTCTTCAATCAGATTCTTCCTTCTCCAGCCCTTTACCTTTCCCACCCACCTGGCTTCACCCATCAGCTTCTGGTTATTCTCCTTCCCCTCCCCGACCTTTTTATTCTGGCGTCTTCCCCCGTTCCTTCTCGGTCCTGAAGAAGAGTCTCGGTCTGAAATATTGACTGTTTTCTCTTTTCCATAGATGCTGCCTGACTTGAGTTGCTCTGGTGTACTGGGTGTGTTGCTTTGGAAAGCCAGCATCTGCAGACTTTCTCATGTTTGTGATTTTCTCTCAACATACATACGTTCTGAAGTTTAATAACTATTAAAATTAAGCATAATTATTGTAAGGAGATTTCTGTTTGATGTATTGGTCATCTGAACCCATTACAGATTGACTGGTAACCATTAACCCATTGTGTATGCCGTGTCTGCAATGCTAATTGAACTTCTCTTTTCGCAGGAACGAATCTTCTTGAGTGTTTCCAACTACTTCTTCACCGCCATTTTTGTTGCAGAAATGACCCTAAAGGTAAGAGCTATCCAAATCCCTGTCTATTTAATCACATGCCCTGTTGGGGCAGCCCACCTCCCTAGTAACACATGTAACCACAGCGGAAGATTGAACCGGTGAAGCCCCCCTCCTTCCGAGGTGGTGAAATTTCATCACACCCATATGCTGGGTGAGGCCAGATTCCAGTTCAGTCATTGACGCTACTCAAGCTCAGGATGAGAAATGCAACCTCGTGGAACCAGCTCGCTGACCGAGGAGGAAAGGTAGTTGGCTTCCAACTGAAGGGTTCCAGTCAAAATGGCATCCAGCTACAGTCTCTGTCGATGTCATGGCTCAGACTAGGTTTGTGTTTTAGGTTTGTAGGGATAGTTCTGGGGGACACAGAAGGGAGTTAGGGGCCAGGTTAGGCTTTAGGGAGAGTTAGAGGCCATGCCAGAGCCTAGACCTCCACTCCATGAGGTGAACGTATGATGAAAATCACAACAAAATGCTGGAGGAACTCAGGAGGCCAGGCAGCATCTATGGAAAAGAGTAAACAGTCAATGTTTCAGGCTGAGACCCTTCATCAGGGCACTGAAGAAAGGTCCCGGCCCAACAAGTCAACTGTTTAGTCTTTTCCATAGATGCTGCCTGGTCTGCTGAGTTCCTCCAGCATTTTGTTGTGATCCATACAGAAACGCACTTCGTCATACGTCCACCTCGTGGAGTGAAGACCTAGGCTCCAGCATGATCCCTAAATCTACCTGGCCCCTAACTCCCTTCTGTGTCCCCCAGAACCATCCCTACAAACCTAAATCACTAACCAAGTCTGAGCCATGACATCGACAGAGACTGTAGCTCGGTGCCATTGTGACTGGAAAACTTCAGTTGGAATCCAGTTGCTTTTCTTCCTCGGTCACCGAGCTAGTTCCACGAGTTTGCATTTCTCATCCTGAGCTCGAGCAGCACCAATGACTGAACTGGAATCTGGACTCACCCAGCATAAGGATGACAGAACAGATGGGAGGCAGGCTTCAAGACAAATGTCCCATTTAGCTTCAAGTTGATTAAGCAAGATACTAGTGACCTAATTTACCACTAAAGTTTAAGAGATCATTTTCGTGCACTGAACACAAGTTAAAGAGCCACTGCAAGTTGAAGGATTCACTGCTGTCATAGAACATTGTTAGAACCTGATACTTCTGTGACCCAAAGTTTCTTCGGAAGTCAACAAAGAGGCATAAAACCTATTGCTTGTGATTGTTTTATTAAGGGTCACAAGAGTGGAAAACAAACAAGGAAGAGGAGCTGAGAGAACACAAAAAAATAAGGAAAAAGCAATTAAAGTACTTAATACTTGATACTTTATTGTCATCAAACGATTGATACTAGAACGTACAATCATCACAGCGATATTTGATTCTGCACTTCCTGCTCCCTGGATTACAAATCGATAGTAAATATTAAAAGTTTAAATTATAAATCATAAATAGAAAATAGAAAAATGGAAAGTAAGGTAGTGTAAAAAAACCAAGAGGCTGGTCCGGATATTTCGAGGGTATGACCCAGATCCGGGTCAGGATCCATTCCGCAGTCTTATCACAGTTGGAAAGAAGCTGTTCCCAAATCTGGCCGTACGAGTCTTCAAGCTCCTAAGCCTTCTCCCAGAGGGAAGAGGGACAAAAAGTGTGTTGGCTGGGTGGGTCGTGTCCTTGATTATCCTGGGAGCACTGCTCCGATAGTGTGCGGTGTAAAGTGAGCCCAAGGACGGAAGATTGGTTTGTGTGATGTGCTGCACCATGTTCACGATCTTCTGCAGCTTCTTTCGGTCTTGGACAGGACAACTTCCATACCAGGTTGTGATGCACCCCAGAAGAATGCTTTCTACGGTGCATCTATAAAAATTAGTGAGGGTTTTAGGGGACAGGCCAGATTTCTTTAGTTTTCTCTGGAAGTAAAGGCGCTGGTGGGCTTTCTTGGCAGTGGACTCTGCTTGGTTGGACCAAGTCAGGTCATTTGTGATATTGAGCCCGAGGAACTTAAAACTTTTGACCTGTTCCACTTGCGCACCACCGATGTAAATTGGGTCATGTGGTCTGCTACTCCTTCTGAAGTCAACAACCAATTCCTTCATCTTGCTGATGTTGAGGGATAGGTTATTGTCTTCGCACCATGCCACCAGGTTCTTAATTTCCTCGGTGTACTCAAACTTACCATTACCTGAGATACGGCCTACAATTGTTGTGTCATCAGCAAACTTATATATTGAGTTTGATGGAAACTTGGCTACACAATCATGGGTGTAAGTCATCTCATATTCAGACTAGCAATAACATAAATTCCAGTGATAAACCCATAAAATTGCCAGATTCAAGGTGTATGACACCTGCTACAGAAAATTAAGAGCCTTCAAGCAAACTACCTGAAGCAACTGAAAATTCACATAACATTTACATGTATATCAAAGTTCAAAGTCCATTTATTATCAAAGTATGTATACATTATACAACCTTGAGATTCGTCTCCTTACAGGCAGCCACAAAACAAGAAACTCAGAAGAACAAATTAAGAAAAAGAAAACCGTCAAACACCCAACATGCAGAGAAAAAAATAAATCATGCAAACAATTAAAGCCAGCAAATAACATTCAGAACCAAAGTCCACAAAGAGAGTTCGTCCACAGACCCTCAGTTCAATGCAGAGTCAAGTAAACTACAGCGGAGTAGTGAGCTGAAGTGGGCCGTCCCTCGCCATGAATAGGTGATTACTTAAAATAACAAGCAAGCACAGGAAAGTTAAACAATTCCAAACCCCGGTCCAACAACATAGAGTCATACTGCACAGTAACAGTTCCTTGACCACTGAATCTGTGCTAACCATCAAACATCCATTAACACTAATCCTGCTACTTACTTACTGGCCATTATACTGCTGGCGTTGAGAGCAGCAATGAAAGTCCTCCATCTCTGTCTGTCCTTGGCCAACCAATTTTAGTCTCGGTCTTGGCGGTGATCAGGGCTTCCTTCATCGTGCCTCTCAGTTTTCACTCCTGTCAGCCATGCAAGTCCCAGGTGGAGACTCAGGAATACCGTCACACTCAGATGTAGAGGGATTCCTCACTGCTGGTTCAGTAACAGTTTTGTTTGACCAGTCTGTGTTGTTAATCCTGAGCTGAACCCCCGAACCTGGTGAACCAGTGGACTGCTCTTAGTCTGGCTCCTACCCTTTGACCTATTTGACAGGGTGAGCCTGCAAAGAGCCAAAACGTAAATCCCTGAAACACACACAAAATGCTGGAGGAACTCAGCAGGCCAGGCAGCACCTATGGAAAAGAGTACAGTCAATGCTTCGGGCCGAAACCCTTCAGCAGGACTCACTCCAGAGAACATTGAGGCTTGCAAGCCTCCAAACCATGACAAGATTGTAGTCTTATTGGAGGAATAATTCTTCATTAATTCCATTTTATTCTCTCCACATTCCAATCAACTCCCTCCATCCCAAATTCTGCCCCTCATCTAAACCAGGAGTTCCCAACTTGGGGTCCACAGACCCCTCGGTGAATGGCAGGGCTCCATGGCATTCAAAAGGTTGGAAACCCCTGATCTAAACACTAGGGGAAGTTCAAAGTGACCACGTGATCCTTCAACCTACATTTCTTCTGGATGTGGAGCACCTAGACAAAACTCGCAGAGTCTCAGGGAAAACACTGCAGGCACCACATCAACAGCTTCACAGGCCAGGGTTGCTCCTAGGCTGCCGGACCTGGAGGGCAGCAGCTTTAGCTGTTCCACCCCCCTGTGTGTCATATCCCTGACATGACCTTGTATGCTTCCACCCTCTGTCTGCTAGGTAATGAAGGGGGGAACGTTCATTGTTGACTGCCAGTAGTTGCCTGGAGAGCTTGCATGCTAACATGCATTGAGTTGTGGGTTCAACTCCCCACTGTGGAGTCTTATCAAGCAGACTGGCATGTGGGTAAGTGCAGTGCTGAGGGAGTGCTACTCTGTTACCACAATAGTACTGAGGGAACGTTTCCCCATTGGAACAGAATTAATACTTTAATACTTTATACTTTATACCTTATTGTCGCCAAACAATTGATAATCATCACAGCGATATTTGATTCTGTGTTTTGAGCTCCCTGGAGTACAAATTGATAGTAAATATTAAAAATTTAAATTATAAATCATAAATAGAAAATAGAAAAGGGAAAGTAAGGAAGTCCAAAAAAAACGAGAGGCAGGTCCGGATATTTGGAGGGTACGGCCCAGATCCGGGTCAGGATCCGTTCAGCAGTCTTATCACAGTTGGAAAGAAGCTGTTCCCAAATCTGGCCGTGAGAGAGAGCCGCACTGTCACCGATAAGAGCGATGTACTGTCAGAGATCATAGGTACAGTGGTGCTGCCTGAAGGGCAGTGCTGAGGGAGCACTGTATTTTCCAACGACAGTCCTGAGGGACTGCCACACTAATGGAGTGGCACTCCCAGGATTATTGGAGTGTCAGAGAGGCAAAATTGGGAAATGAAAACGAGAAGTGCTGGAGATTCTCAGCAGGGAGTAGGCCAGTCACAAACTACTGGGCATGCTCTGTTGGTGCCAGAAGCATGGCGACACTTCAGGAACAGAAACACAATCAGATTTATTATCTCTGGCATACAGTATATCATGAAATTTGTTGTTTTGAAGTGGCAATAAAGTCTAGTACATAAAATATACTGTATGTAAATTGCAATAAGAAATGTATATACACAATTTAAAACAAGTGGTGGAATAAGAGAGCAAAAATAATGAGGTAGTGTTCATGGGTTCGTTGTCCATTCAGAAATTAGATGCCGGAGAGGAAGAAGTTGTTCCTAAAAGGCTGAGTGTGTGTCTTCAGGCTCCTGTACCTCCTCTTTGATGGTGGTAAAGAGAAGCAGACGTGTCCTGGGTGGTGGGGGTCCTTAATGATGGATGCTGCCTTTTAGAGGCATCTCCTTTTGAAGATGTCCTTGTTGGTGGAGAAGTTAGTGCCCATGATGGAACTGAGTGAGCCACTTGTGATCTGCCCCCAGTACTACTTAGACTGTGTTGGTTGTTGAATCAAAGCAATGCATTTCGCTGTATACTCAAAGGTTTAAAGTAATTTATTCTCAAAGTGCATATGTGTTACCATATACAACCCTGTGATCCATTTTCTTGAGGGCATTCACAGTAAACGCAAGAGACACAATAGAATCAATGAAAGACCACTCCCAACAGGATGGACAAACAACCAGTGTGCAAAAGACAACAAACTGTGCAAGTATATAATGAGAGGGGGAGAAAAGAAATAATGATAATAAATAAATAAGCAATAAGTATCTAGAGAATGAGTTGTCAAGTCCTTGAAAGTGAGTCTGTAGACACGAGGAATTCTGCAGATGCTGGAAATTCAAGCAACACACATCAAAGTTGCTGGTGAATGCAGCAGGCCAGGCAGCATCTCCGTGATGCTGCCTGGCCTGCTGCATTCACCAGCAATTTTGATGCGTGTTAAGTGAGTCTGTAGGTTGGGGGAACAGTATGTTTCGATGTACATGTGACATATAATGGTAATCTTTTCTTTAAAGACAATCCAGCATCTGCAGATTTTGTCTGATCATCAGAACTTGGATGTGCTAATACTGTTGGAGACCTGGTGTTCCATGAGTGATACACTGCTGAAGTTAGTAGGACACACTGAACCAAGGTTTCATCTGCCCTCTCAGATGAACATAAAAGATTCAAGTTTATAACAAACTTGAGAAAATCTGCAGAAGCTGGGTATCTGAAGCAATGCACACAAAATGCTGGAGGAACTCAGCAGGCCAGGCAGCATTCATGGAAAAGAGTGAACGGTCACCGTTTCTGGCCGAGACCCTTCTTCAGGACCTGCTTATGTTGACTGTTTAGTGATATTGGCTGAAGGGTAAATGATAGCTCAGATCCCCAACTCTTCTGCTCACAGCTTTGTGGAATCTTTCACGGTACCTTGGTTTAATAACACTACACCACAAAGATTTTGCTTCCTGAACACACTTGGGTGTAGCTTTGGGCTGCTTGGCATGAAAATCGCCATGAAATTTCCCTATTGTGCACATTTTTAAAATCGCCTTTATCTGTTATTTCAATTCATAATTCAAGTCAGATTAATTGATGCCAAGATTATGAAAGACATTTTTGTTGGTCCACAAATCAATCAGGTCATTAATGACAGGCAATTCGAAGAACTTCTATTGGGACTGGAGAAAATCGCACGGAAGACATTCAAGGATGTAAAAACATTCAATGTACGTGCAGCTGGTTGACAACATGCTTCAAGCATACAAAACCATGAAGTGCAACATGTCACTAAAGATTCATTTTCTGCATTCCCATTTAAACTCCTTCCCTGCAAATCTTGGTGCTGTCAATGATGAGGATGGTGAAAGGTTTCACCAGGACATTGCGGTCGTGGAGAAACGATATCAGGACAACTGGAATCCATCAATGCTGTTTGGTTATTGTTGGACACTTAAGCGAGAAGCCTCAATCACTGAGTACAAATGAAAATCATCAACAAAACGCTCTTAGCTTAGTTGAACTATTGCAAAGCGTCAGCACCATTATGCAATTAAACACATTATATTCATTAAAAGTTAATTTCTTGTTTCTCCAAATTCCAATGTGATACAAGTAGTCTGAAATTATATTTGTATTCTGCTTCAAACGATCTATCATAAACAAAGGAACATTCTGAGAAAGCAGAACCTGAAAAGGTTTGCTGTCCAGTGTAATGTATCAAAAAGACAGCAGCTGCTGGGGTTCTAAGCCCCTTCCATGATGATGCCATCACAATTATTCTTCTCCAGATAGTTTCACTCTCAAGTGACTCTTGCTCTTGATGTTTCTTAGGTCGTCTCTCTGGGGTTTTACATTGGCAATGAAGCATACCTGAGAAGCAGCTGGAACATTCTGGACGGATTCCTGGTCTTTGTCTCCCTCATTGACATAGTCGTGTCCCTGGCCTCTGCAGGAGGAGCCAAGATCTTGGGCGTGCTCCGGGTGCTAAGGCTTCTCCGTACCCTGCGTCCCCTCAGGTACAACAAAGAATACATCCGGGCCTAGTACAGTCAAGGATTGTTGAGATGTAATGCTGTCATTTTCCATTCTTCTCCATAAAGCAGCAATTTTGGTTTGAATTATTCATCAAAGTCCCTTCATGACTCTTATTTATTAATTAATTTGTTTATTGAGGTACAGAGTAGAATAGGCCCTTCTGGCCCCACAGACTGCGCTGCCCAACAACCCTCGACTTAAGCATGGCCTAATTCTGGGAAAGTTTACAGTGACCAATTAACCTACTAACCAGTACCGTGGGAGGAAACTGGAGCACTCAGAGAAAAACCCAAAATTCTCTACAAGCTAATTAATATCTTCCCGGTATGTAGGTGACCAGAACTGTATATAGTACTCCAAATTTAGCCTTACCAATGTCTTGTACAAATTCAACATAGCTTTCCATCTCCTGTGCTACATGCCGTGATTTATGAAGGCCAATGTGCCAAATGTTCTCTTTATGACCCTATTTACCTGTCATGCCATCTTTGCAGCTTTTTGGCAGCCATTTTTGGCAACCTTTGCACAGCCTTAAAGAACTCCATCCTGGATTCTGTGCTTTTATTCCGATGGCAGTCTAGAGCAAACCATTCATGCTGGATATAACTTCTCAGTTCAGATATCCACTTTATGCTTACTCTGGAGGTTAATGGAGAAAATGAGATTAAATGAAAATCAGCGCTTACTGAATAGCGGAGCGGACTTAGTGGGCCAATTGCCTAATTCTGCTCCTATGTACAAAATATCTAATGGTCTTGTGATCTTAACCCTCATTGTCACATCTTTATAGATAATACCTGAGAATTTACTTCTGAATGTGTAAAAAAAGATTGTTTACAAGTTCTAACAAATGTGCCACCTACAATCTTGCTCTCCTTCCTCTTGCCTTTCCTTAGGGTCATTAGTCGAGCACCAGGCTTGAAGCTGGTTGTTGAAACCCTTATTTCCTCCCTAAAGCCGATCGGGAACATCGTCCTCATTTGCTGTGCTTTCTTCATTATCTTTGGGATCCTGGGAGTCCAGGTGAGGAACACGTTTTCTCTGCCACTCTGGAATCTTAGTTTAAAAGTCTGCTAGGGGGTAAAATTAAAATCCATGGCAGTAAATGCAATAATCTCATTTGTACTACTAGATGCAGAATGGCCGTTTCTATCGCTCCTAATTTCACGTTATGATGTGTTTCTGGTTTCTGGTCGCTCCTTTTTTGTTGCTATTTTTGTGCGATGTTGATCAGGGCAGACTGGTTCTGTGGTCTGAAGTTAGTGAACAACGTAGAGCTAGACTGAACTGAACTGAGCTGAAATGAATATGTCTGGACTGATTTAATGACTTGTGGTTTGGTGTTTTACGTTCTTTGTTTTTCGCGCTTATTTTTTGTTTTTACTGTTTGCATGATTTGTTCCTTTTTTAAAATTTTGGAGGTTTGATGTTTTTCTTTGAACAGGTTCCATGGTTTTCTTTCTTGGTTTCATGGCTGTCTGTGGGAAGATGAATCTGAGGGTTGAATACTGTATATATACTTGGTTAATTAATCTACTTTGAATCTTTGACATAATAACTGTGGACCCCTTTGATCAGCAGTGGTATTAAGTTCTGCCAAATCATTTGCTGGATGGGATGAGTTTTTCTCTGAACTTGGCAGTTTACTTGAAAACGTTTCATCAGCATGCGCGGTTGAATGTGATGTGTCCTCCGAATGCCTGGCCTTTATATACTTTTCAATCAGTTGATTGGATGTCATTTCAGAAACGCATTTGTGATGTGGGGAGGAACTCTTGTCTCTGTCTGGCTATGTGGCGAACTTCATACATTGTGGTCGGGAATTTTGCGCCCCAGTGTTGGGGAGGTTGGGAGAGCGTGCTAATTTTAATTCCTTCAGTTAAGCTGTCAGAGGATTTTGTGGAGCCCGTACTGGTAACACTTTTTCAGTCCCTTCCCACCATTGAGCACATCTACACAGAGCGCTATTGCAGGAAAGCTGCATCCATCATCAGAGACACCCCACCACCCGGGTCATACTTTCTTCCCGCTGCTGCCATCAGGGAAAAGATACAGGAGCCTCAGGACTCACACCACCAGGTTCAGGAACAGTTATTACCCCTCAACCATCAGGCTCTTGAATCAAAGGGTTCACTCAACTTCACTTGCCCCATCATTGAAATGTTCCCACAACTTATGAACTCAAAGACTCTTCATCTTATGTTCTCAACATTTATTGCTTATTTGTTTATTATTATTATTATTGCTTATTTGTTTATTATTATTATTATTGCTATTTGTTTATTATTATTATTATTTCTGCTGAATCTGGAGTATTGTGTTCAGTTTTGGTCACCAAATTACAGGAAGGATATAAATAAGGTTGAAAGAGTGCGGAGAAGGTTTACAAGGATCTTGCCAGGATTTGAGAAACTCAGTTACAGAGAAAGGTTGAATAGGTTAGGACTTTATTCCCTGGAGCGAAGAAGAATGAGGGGAGATTTGATAGAGATATATAAAATTATGATGGGAATAGATAGAGTGAACGCAAGCAGGCTTTTTCCACTGAGGCAAGGGGAGAAAAAAACAGAGGACATGGGTTAAGGGTGAGGGGGGAAAAGTTTAAAGGGAACATTAGGGGGGGCTTCTTCACACAGAGAGTGGTGGGAGTATGGAATGAGCTGCCAGATGAGGTGGTAAATGCGGGTTCTTTTTTAACATTTAAGAATAAATTGGACAGATACATGGATGGGAGGTGTATGGAGGGATATGGTCCGTGTGCAGGTCAGTGGGACTAGGCAGAAAATGGTTTGGCACAGCCAAGAAGGGCCAAAAGGCCTGTTTCTGTGCTGTAGTTTCTATGGTTCTATGGTTCTATGTTTCCTTTTCATATTTCTACAGCTTGTTGTCTTTTGCACACTGGCTGAATGCCCCACGTGGGTGCGGTCTTTCATTGATTATATTATGGTTATTATTCTATAATGGATTTATTGAGTAGGCCCACAAGAAAATGAATGTCAGGGCTGACTATGGTGACATATATGTGCTTTGATAATCAATTTACTTTGAGCATTCTACTTTAGGTAGGCTGTGGCTCAGGAGCCCACAGGAGAGTAGTAATGCGATCACTTCAGTTGGGTACGATGCTTGTGTGTGGCTTTGTTTAGCGTGGGGAAGCTCATGCACGGGCAGCCACCACATAGTCCTTGACAGGCCCGGCCCAGGGTCCCATATTATGGCATGCAAGATGACTGGGGATCATTCACTGCCATTGTAGTACATCGTCATCTTCCAGCACACCACTGAGGACTCGGTTGGATCGCTCTTTGCCTGGACCCTCCCCATTGACCTTACCGCCACGGGTGACCCTACCAGGAGCTTAAGCTCCAGGCAGCATCATTCTTGGGGTCTCAGGAGCTCTCAAGCCTCTCCACCACGATAAGGATATGATCCTCAGAGAAGACAAGAGAGTGGAGATCACTGTTCCCAGCAAGCAATAAGCTCTGTACTTGCTTGAAGCTTCGATCTTTGGCAATTCTTTTCCCCAAACAGGCAAAGGCTGCACTGGCACCTTGAAAGTGATGGCAAATTTTGTCGCTGCTCTCTGCCTTTTCAAGGTTCGAGATTGTTCACTGTCAGTCTTCAGTACACGAGCGTAAAGCAGAACGAAACGATTGTTTCCCCAGATCCAATGCAGCATAATATAAAACAATAAGCATTAAAAATGCAATAAATATAAAAGCAATCCTATAAAACACAATGTAAAACTAGCTGTTGGGTGTGGCTGTAAATGCACAATATTAGTTTATATACTGTACATAGACTGATTGTATGTGCATAAAGTGACACAAGGTGCAGGAGCATCTGAACATGAGGTGACTCTGACAGGAAATGATAAAGTGACAAGGTGAATATTGGCAAGGGGAACTCGTCTGGTAGAAGCAGGGCACATGACAGTGCACTAGTACAGGGACTGTGTCAGTGACGGTATGAGGTGTGGAGTACATATTCAGTGGCCACTTTATAAGGTACCTCCTATACCTGATAAGGTGGCCACTGAGTGTATGTTCATGGTCTTCTGCTGTTGTAGCCCATCCACTTCAAGGTTTGATGTGTTGTTTGCTCAGAGATGCTCTTCTGCTGTGTGACACATAGTTAGTTGGGTTACTGTCACCTTCACGTCAGATTAAACCATTCTGGCTATTCTCTCTGACCTCTCACTAACAAGGCATTTTCTCCAACGGAACTGCAGCTCACTATATATATATTTTCCTTTTTTTGTTTTTCCGCCATTCTCTGTAAACTCCAGAGACGGTTATGATGAAAATCGCAGGAGATCAGCAGTTTCTGAGATACTCAAACCACCCCATCTGACACCAACAATCATCCCACAGTCAAAGTCACTTAGATCACATTTCTTCCCCATTCTGATATTTGGCCTGAACAACAACTGAACCTCTTGACCATGTCTGCATGCTTTTATGCCTCGAGTTGCTGCCATATGATTGACTGATAAGATATTTGCACTTACAAGCAGGTGTACAGGTGTACCTAATAAAGTGGCCACTGAGTGTACTGAGACTTACCATCCCTTAGTTTAACTAACCAATTAAGATCACCAAAAGTAACAGCCCATTCAATTATCAGCTTGGAAATCGCTATTATATTGTGGCTGCTTATCATTATTGTAAGCAACAGTGGGAATTTAGGAAGATCTTTACCTAACTGCGCCCTGCCTTAATCTTGATCTGATGGTGTTGGTAATGGCTTTGACTGCAAAAAGCATGGCAGGTATTAGGTTTACTGCCCTTCATTATATATGCATTTGGATATCTGCATCGCTGGCTTCATAAATGGGAATTGATTCACACTGTATGGTGTTTTAGCTTAAGGTTAATGACCTGAGAAGAACTGCTAATTATATTTAAAGCCACAGCTATAATTTTTTGATGATTTGACAGTGAAAATGCTTGACCCATTGAGACGGATTTATGGCAATTATTAAATCCGTTTGCTTTAGTAGAATTTGCCATTCCATGGATAAGGTTAGTAATGAGAGGAGGCAGCCCTCCCTCAAAGAGGGGACATATGACAACTGTGGTAATGTATGAGATTACCTGTGACACGGGGACTTACAAGCTTTGAGTATTGATTATTTATTTATTTATTGAGATACAGTACAGATTAGGCCTTTCCTTCCTATCGAGCAATCCCCCAGTTTTAACCCTAGACAATTTACAATGCCCTATTAGCCTACCAAACCCGTACGTCTTTGGAATGTGGGAGGAAACCAGAGCACCCGGAGGAATCCCATACAGTCACGGGGAGAATGGGAATTGAACCAGGGTCACCTGTACTGTAAAGCATTATAAGACCACAAGATATAGGAGCAGAAGTAGGCCATTCAGCCCATCGAGTCTGCTTCACCATGCAGCCACGGGCTGATCCAATTCTTCCAGTCATTCCCACTCCCCTGCTTTCACCCTAATCAAGAACTAATCTATCTCTGCCTTAAATACATCCAATGATTTGGCCTCCACAGCCGCTCATCGCAACAAATTCCGCAGATTTACCACCCTCTGACTAAAGTAATTTCTCCGCATCTCAGTTCTAAAAGGACGTCCTTCAGTCCTGAAGTTGTGCCCTCCTGCCCTAGAATCCCCTACCATGGGAAATGACTTCACCATATCTAATCTGTCCAGGCCTTTTAAGATTCGGAATGTTTCTCTGAGATCCCCCTCATTCTCCTGAACTCCAGGGAATACAGCCCAAGAGCTGCCAGACGTTCCTCATATGGTAACTCTTTCATTCCTGGAATCATTCTCGTGAATCTTCTCTGAACCCTCTCCAATGTCAGTATATCCTTTCTAAAATAAGGAGCCCAAAACTGCACACAATACTCCAAGTGTGGTCTCACGAGTGCTTTATAGAGCCTCAACATCATATCCTTGCTCTTATATTCTATACCTCTAGAAATTAATGCCAACATTGCAATCACCTTCTTCACAACCTGGAGGTTAATCTTTAGAGTATCTTGCACAAGGACTCCCAAATCCTTTTGCATCTCTGCATTTTGAATTCTCTCCCCATCTAAATAATAGTCTGCCCGTTTATTTCTTCCACCAAAGTGCATGACCATACACTTTCCAACATTGTATTTCATTTGCCACTTCTTTGCCCATCCCCCTAAACTATCGACGTCTCTCTGCAGGCTCTCTGTTTCCTCAACATTACCCGCTCCTCCACCTATCTTTGTATTACCGGGAAATTTAGCCACAAATCCATTAATACCATAGTCCAAATCATTGACATACATCGTACAAAGCAGCAGTCCCAACACCGACCCCTGTGGAACTCCACTGGTATCCGGCAGCCAGCTAGAATAGGATCCCTTTATTCCCACTCTCTGTTTTCTACCGACCAGCCAATGCTCCACCCACACTAGTAACTTCCCTGTAATTCCATGGGCTTTTATCTTGCTAAGCAGCCTCATGTGCGGCACCTTGTCGAAGACCTTCTGAAAATCCAGGTACACCACGTCTACCGCATCTCCTTTGTCTACTCTACTCGTAATTTCCTCAAAGAATTGCAGTAGGTTTGTCAGGTAGGATTTTCCTTTCAGGAAACTAAGCTGGCTTTGGACTATCTTGTCATGTGCCTCCAGGTACTCTGAAATCTCATCCCTAACAATTGATTCCAACAGCTTCCCAACCAGTGATGTCAGGCTAACAGGTATATAGTTTCCTTTCTGCTGCCTCCCACCCTTCTTAAATATCGAAGTAACGTTTGAAATTTTCCAGTCATCCGGTACAATGCCAGAATCTATCGATTCTTGAAAGATCATCGTTAATGCCTCCGCAATCTCTCTAGCTACTTCCTTCAGAACCCGAGGGTGCATTCCATCAGGTCCAGGAGATTTATCCATCCTCAGACTGTTAAGCTTCTTGAGTATCTTTTCACTTGTAATTTTCACTGCACAAACTTCACTTCCCTGACACTCTTGAATGTCCAGTATACTGCAGACATCTTCCACTTTGAAGACTGATGAAAAATACGCATCCAGTTCCTCTGTCAACTCTGCATCTCTCATTACAATATCTCCAGCATCATTTTGTATTAGTCCTACATTTACCCCCGACCGTCTTTTACCCTTTCTATACTTAAAAAAACCTGTTAGTATCTTCTTTGATATTAGTCACCAGCTTCTTCTCATAATTCATCATTTCCTTCCGAATGACCTTCTTAGTTTCCTCCTTCAAGTTTTTAAAAGCTTCCCAATCCTCTATCTTCCCACTAGTTCTGGCTTCCTTTAATGCCCTCTTTTTTGCTTTTACTTTATGCTAACCCTACACCACCGTGCTGCCCCAATTAAACTGGTGCAAAATCTCAAATATTTCAACAGAGGTATGTGGAAGCTGAAAACAAAAGTAAATATTACTGATGCTATACAGTAGACCATAAGACCAGAAGATACAGGAGCAGAATTAGGCCATTTGGCCCATCGAGTCTGCTCCCCCAATCATGGCTGATCCTCTTCTCCCCTCCTCAGCCCCACTCCCCAGCCTTCTTCCTGTAGCCTTGTCCAATCAAGAACCTATCAAGCTCTGCCTTAAATACACCCAACTACCTGGCCTCCACAGCTGCCTGTGGTGATAAATTCCACAAATACACCACCCTCTGGCTAAAGAAATTTCCCCACATCTCTGTTTTAAGTGGACGCCCCTCTAGTCTGAGGCTGTGCCCTCTTGTCCTAGAAACACTTCTTTTCACATCGACTCTGTCTAGGGCTTTCAACATTTGAGAGGTTTCAATGAGATCCCCCTCTCATGCTTCTAAATTCCAGCAAGCACAGACCCAGAGCTATCAAACGTTCCTCGTGTGATAACCCTTTCATTCCCAGAATCATCCTTGTGAACCTCCTTTGAACTCTCTCCAATGCCAGCCCAAAACAGTTCATAATACAGTACTTAAAGTGAGGCCTCACCAGTGCTTAATAAAGCCTCAGCATCACATCCCTGCTCTTGTATTCTAGACCTCTTGAAATGAATAGTAACATTGAATTTGCCTTCCTCTCCACTGACTCTACCTACAAGGTAACCTTTCGGGAGTTCTGCACAAGGACTCCCAAGTCCCTTTGTACCTCGGATTTTTTGATTTTCTCCCCATTTAGAAAATAGTCTCCACATTTACTTCTACTCCTAAAGTGCATGACAATGCATATAGTAGCATTGTATTTCACTTGCCACTCTCTTGCCCATTCTCTTAATCTGTCTAAGTCCTTCTGCAGCCTTCCTGTTTCCTCAACACTACCTGCCCCTCCACTAATTTTCATGGTATCCTGCAAACTTGGCAACAAAGCCATCTATTCCATCATCTAAATCATTGACATACAGCATAAAAAGAAGCCGTCCCAACACTGAACCCTGCGAACACCACTACTCACTGGCAGCCAACCAGAAAAGGATCCTTTTATTCCCACGCACTGCCTTCTACCAATCAGCCAATGCTCCAACCATGCCAATAACTTTCCTGTAATACCATGGGCTCTTAACTCAGTAAGCAGCCTGAAAATGTGTGGCACCTTGTCAAAGACCTTCTGAAAATCCAAATATACAACATCCACTGCATCCCCTTTATCTATCCTATGTGTAATCTCCTCAAAGAATTCCAACAGGTTCATTAGGCAACATTTTCCTTTAAGGAAACCATACTGATGTTATCCTACCTTGTGCTGTGTCACCAAGTACTTCATAACCTCATCCTTAACAATTGACTCCAACACCTTCCCAATCACTGACGTCAGGCTAACTGGTTTATAATTTCCGTTCCACTGCCTCCCTCCTTTCTCAAAGAGTGGAGTGACATTTGCAATTTTCTGGTCCTCAGGCATCATGCCAGAGTCCAATGATTTTTGAAAGGTCATTACTCGTGCCTCCACAATCACTACCGCTATCTCTTTCAGAACCCTAGGATGCAGGTCATCTAGTCCGGGTCACTTTTAGCTTTTTGAGCGCCTTCTCTCTTATAATAGTAACTGCACTCACTTCTCTTCCCTCGCACCCTTCAATACCTGACACACTGCTAGTGTCTTCCACAATGAAGACTGATGCAAAATACTCATTTAGTTCATCTGCCATCTATTCGTCCCCTGTTATTATTTAACCAGCCTCATTTTCTAGTGATCCTATATCCACTCTCATCACTAGATCTGAAATGGGTAAAATTGGTTTATTATTGTCACCGTTATCAAGTTTCACCCTACAGGTCATGGGTTGAGGGTGAAAGGTGAAATGTTTAAGGGGAACATGAGGGGAACTTCTTCACTCAAGGGTGGTGAGAGTGTGGAACGAGCTGCCAGCAGGAGTGCTGGATATGGGTTCAATTCCAACGTTTAAAAGAAGTTTGGACAAGTACATGGATTGGGGGTCTATGGTCCAGGTGCAGGTCAATGGGACTAGACAGAATAATACTTCAGCACGGAGTAGATGGACCAAAGGGCCTGGTTCTATGCTTTAACGCTCTGTGATCTGGGGCACTACAGGAAAAACTTTACTTTGCATGCTATCCATAAGTGTTGGTACGTGGCCAAGTGGTTAAGGCGTTCGTCTAGAGATCTGAAGGACGCTAGTTCGAGCCTTGGCTGAGGCAGCATGTGTGTCCTTGAGCAAGGCACTTAACCACACATTGCTCTGCAACGACACCAGTGCCAAGGTGTATCGGCCCTAGTGCCCTTCCCTTGAACAACATCGGTGTCATGGAGAGGGGAGACTTGCAGCATGGGCAACTGCCGGTCTTCCATACAACCTTGCCCAGGCCTGCGCCCTGGAAAAACCTTCCAAGGCACAAATCCATGGTCTCACGAGACTAACGGATGCCTATACAGTACATCCATACAAACCATTTTGTCACATCAGTACATTGAGGTAGTCCCAGGAAAAGCAATGGCAGAATGCAGGACATTGTGTTACAGTACAGAAAAAGTGCAGAGCAGACAGACATTTAGGTGTAAGGCCATGACAAGGTTGATCATCATTGATTAGATAAGAGTCCACCTTATCCAGGAGGTCTATTCAGTTGTCTGATAACAGTGGAATAGGAGCCTGTTGGTACGTTTCCAGACGTTTGTATCTTCTGCCTCTTGGGACAGAGAAGATGTCCTGGGTGATAGAGAATGCTGATTTTGCTGCCTCCTTTACTGAAACAGCAAGACGTGTAGACAAGGCCCATGGAAAGAAGACTGGTTTCTGTAATATACTGAGCTGTGTCCCCTGTGGTCTCAGGCAGAGCGGTTGCCATCCCAAGCTGTGATGCATCTAAATAGGATGGTTTCTATAAAAAAAACAGGTGTGAGTTAATGGGGAGCATGTTGAATTTCCTTATCCTCCTGAGGAAGTAGAAGCACTGATGTATTTTCTAGTCCACACTGGGAGATGTGGAAGTACCAACAAGATCAGGCACATCCATGGACAGAGAAACAGTTGTCTCATCTGCAAAGTCATCTTTATAGGTCATAAAATTTTAATGTTGTTACTCTCTTCACCATCGATGAGCACTTGCAGCATTTTTTAAAATAAATCAGTAAAATACAGAAGAAACCAGGTAAAGCTCTTAATCAATAATGCCGCTTTTTTTTCTCATTTTGGCTGGTGGATTTATTACCAAGCCAGAAATGGCTGACAATAGGACATAATTTTAAGGAGGTTAAGGATTTAAGGAGAAAAGTAGAGGGGGAGGATGTCAGAGGTAAGATTTTTACACAAACAGTTGGGGATGCATGAAATACCCTGCCAGGGTGTTGGTAAAGGCAGATCCATCACGGACTCTCAGATAGACACATGGATGATAGAAAAATGGGGAGCTATATAGGAGGATAGGGTTAGATTGCTGTTAGAGTAGGTTAGAAGTTTGGCACAATATCATGGTCCGATACTGTTCAATGTTAAATAAGATTGTGTACGGTACATCGAATCTGTCAGAGCTTAAAGGGAGCATAATAGTATCTAACCAACTCACTGAGGAGATAATTACCTTCTCCATGCTCAGTGGAGGAAAGTTCTTTATGCTTCCCATGCCTGTGTAATCGTAGAACCCATTAGATGTACTTTACAAGTTTAGGTTTAACCTAGTTCAACTGAATACAACCTTAGTAGAGAGGAAACCAGACTTTCAGATCTCTCCTAACATAAACAATAGTATATTTAAACGCAAACAACAGGAATTCTGCAGATGCTGGAAATTCAAGCAGCACACATAAAAGTTGCTGGTGAACACAGCAGGCCAGGCAGCATCTCTAGGAAGAGGTGCAGTCAACGTTTCAGGCCGAGACCCTTCATTAGGACTAACTGAAGGAAGAGTGAGTAAGGGATTTGAAAGTTGGAGGGGGAGGGGGAGATCCAAAATGATAGGAGAAGACAGGAGGGGGAGGGTTGGAGCCAAGAGCTGGACAGGTGATTGGCAAAAGGGATACGAGAGGATCATGGGACAGGAGGTCCGGGAAGAAAGACAAGGGGGGAGGACCCAGAGGATGGGCAAGGGGTATATTCAGAGGGACAGGGGGAGAAAAAGGAGAGTGAGAGAAAGAATGTGTGTATAAAAATAAGTAACAGATGGGGTACGAGGGGGAGGTGGGGCATTAGCAGAAGTTAGAGAAGTCGATGTTCATGCCATCAGGTTGGAGGCTACCCAGACGGAATATAAGGTGTTGTTCCTCCAACCTGAGTGTGGCTTCATCTTTATCGTAGAGGAGGCCGTAGATAGACATGTCAAAATGGGAATGGGATGTGGAATTAAAATGTGTGGCCACTCGGACTCCATCCTCCCACCACCCCACTAGGAATAGGGTTTCCCTGGTCCTCACCTACCACCCCACCAGCCTCCGGGTCCAACATATTATTCTCCGTAACTTCCGCCACCTCCAACGGGATCCCATCACTAAGCACATCTTTCCCTCCCCCCCTCTCTCTGCATTCCACAGGGATCGCTCCCTACGCAACTCCCTTGTCCATTCGTCCCCCCCATCCCTTTCCACTGATCTCCCTCCTGGCACTTATCCGTGTAAGCGGAACAAGTGTTACACATGCCCCTACACTTTCTCCCTTACCACCATTCAGGGCCCCAAACAGTCCTTCCAGGTGAGGAAACACTTCACCTGTGAGTTGGCTGGGGTGATATACTGCGTCCGGTGCTCTCGATGTGGCCTTTTATATATTGGTGAGACCCGATGCAGACTGGGAGACGGCTTTGCTGAACATCTACGCTCTGTCCGCCAGAGAAAGCAGGATCTCCCAGTGGCCACACATTTTAATTCCACATCCCATTCCCATTCTGACATGTCTATCTACGGCCTCCTCTACTGTAAAGATGAAGCCACACTCAGGTTGGAGGAACAGCACTTTATATTCCGTCTGGGTAGCCTCCAACCTGATAGCATGAACATCGACTTCTCTAACTTCCGCTAATGCCCCACCTCCCCCTCGTACCCCATCTGTTACTTATTTTTATACACACATTCTTTCTCTCACTCTCCTTTTTCTCCCTCTGTCCCTCTGAATATACCCCTTGCCCATCCTCTGGGTTCCCCCCCCCCCGTCTTTCTTCCCGGACCTCCTGTCCCATGATCCTCTCGTATCCCTTTTGCCTATCACCTGTCCAGCTCTTGGCTCCATCCCTCCCCCTCCTGTCTTCTCCTGTCATTTTGAATCTCCCCCTCCCCCTCCCACTTTCAAATCCCTTACTCACTCTTCCTTCAGTTAGTCCTGACAAAGGGTCTCGGCCTGAAACGTCAACTGTACCTCTTCCTAGAGATGCTGCCTGGCCTGCTGGGTTCACCAGCAACTTTTATGTGTGTTGCATAAACAATAGTATGATAGTCATTCAGCATGGAAACAGGCTCTTCATCCTAACTCCTAGTTGTCTCTTCTCCATCCATTAGAGATATATCAGGAGCACTGCATACTCAGGGCCCTTAGCACTGTCAGTGATCTGTCCAAAAGTCTCTTTGACCCCTACCATTAGGCAGGAGGTACCGTAGCACTAGGACAAGGACTGAGTTGGGGCAAGTGAAGCTGCGAGAAGTTATCCCCTCTGGTTCAGGAGCCTGATGGTTGAGGAGTAATAACTGTTCCTGAACCCACTGTTGTGGGTCCTAAGGGTCCTGTAACTTCTTCCCGATGGCAGCAACGAGAAGAGAGCATGGCCTGGGTGGTGGTGGTGGTGGCCCCTGATGATGCATGCTGGACTGGGCCGTATCCGCTACATTTTGCAGGGTTTTCCATTCAAGTGAGTTGGTGTTCCCATACCAGGCTGTGATGCAGAGGGCACTAAACACACAGCCTTGTGGTGCACCTCTGCTGATGGAGATTGTGGAGGAAATGTTGTTGCCAATCTGACTGACTGGGGTCTGCAAGTGAGGAAATCGAGGACCCAATTGCGCAAGGAGGTGTTGAGGCAACGGCTTTGAAGCTTATTGTTTGGTTTTGAGGTTATGATGGCATTGATTGCCAAGCCATAGTCAATAAAGAATATCCTGTTGTATGCACCTTTGCTGACCAGATATTCCAGGCCTGAGTGAAGAGCCAATGAAACGACATCTACTGTGCCATTTGGATGATACTGGGTGATAGTTACTAAGGCAGATTGACACTTTTTTTCTGAGGTACCAGTGTAATAGACGCCTACTTGAAGCAGGTGGAAGCTGAAGCCTGGGGTTAAGGATCTTAGCAAACAATCCAACTAGTTGATCGGCGCAGAAAATTATTACATAGCCAGGTACCCGGTCTGAGCCAGATGCTGTTCATGGGTTCACCCTCCTGAAGCTTCTCGCACATCAGCATCAGGGACTGAAGTCACAGGATCAACACAGGCTGTGGGAGTTCACGATGGTTCCTCCACGTTGTGAAGGTTAAAAGTGAGCATTGAGATTGCCTGAAAGCAAAGGCCTGTTGTCAGCTATGTCACTTGATTTCACTTCTGTAACGGGTGATAGTGTTCAAGCCTGCCACAGCTGTCGAGCACTTTCATTTACTCAAGGTTAGTCCAGAGTTGCTTCTTCGCCAGTGAGATGGCTTTCCAGAGATCGTACCTGGACCACTTGTAGCTTTCTTGGTTGCCGAACCTGAATGACTCTGATCTGGCCCTCAGCAGATTGTGGATCTCGTGGTATATCCAGAGCTTCAGGTTGGAGAAGGCTCTAAATGATTTTGTGGGGACACATTCGTCTACAACGGTTTCTTATAAAGTCCATGATTCAGATTCACAGATGAGTCTTGAATACCCCGAGTCCATTGACTTGAAGCAATTAATCTGCTCCTCTGTCTCCCATGACCACCCCTATCTCTGGAGATTTGCTGTTTAGCCTCTGCCTGTATGCAGGTAGGAAAAGCACAGCTATGTGATCAGATTTCCTGAAATGCAGTCCAGGCATGGACCGGTAGGCATTCCTTATATTAGAATAGCAGTAGTCTGTTGTGTTGGGACCTCTGGTGGTACAGCCTATATGCTGATGGTAATTGGGCAGGGATTTCTTCAAACAAGCCTGATATAAATCCCTGACTATCCACCACTTTATGTTGTGTTAATATCCCAGTTCTATTGAAGGACTATTGATCTGAAATGTTTATTTATCTGTATTTATCTCTCTATATGGATGCTTCTTGAGCTGCAGAGTATATCTTTCATCCCGAGTCTCTCCAACACCATCATAAATCTCCTCTGCGCTCTTTCCGGATTTGTGGCATCTTTCCAAACCTGAACACATTATTCCAAATGTGGCCGCACCAAAATCTTGCACAAGCAATAAATTGCAGTCATGGAGGAATTGACACCAGGTGCATGCAAGAATTAAGAAATAGAAGCAGAAATAGGCTTCTCAAAAATGATAAGCTCACGGTTGATCTTTTCCCCTCCCTCACTAACCCTATAACTTGTGGCCAAAGCTCCAGTCTGATCAACACCTCCACTCATTAACACCCTCCCCCACCACCCCACTCCATCGCTTCATGCACACCACCCAGCCCTGCTGTATGTACATATGTACATTGTGTTTGATAGAATTGCTTTTATATTTATATTGATTGTGTTTTTTTTTGTTTTTTATTCTGTTCTTTATGCTTATTACATTTTTTTGAGCTGCATCGCATCTGAGGTAACAATCATTCAGTTCTCTTTTACACCCGTAAAATAAATTATTTTGAATATTAAATGTTTAATCTTGTGTTCCATATCTCTTTATTCTCTTCATCCTGAACTATCTACCAGCCTGTGTTCTAATATTTATTTATTTATTTGTTTGTTTGTTTATCTATCTATCTAAATATCTATCTGTTTATTTATTTGTCTATCTATTTGTTTATTTATTCAGTCTATTTATTTGCAAGTATGGAGGAAGAACTACAAAACTTAATTGATATAATTGTTGAAGAAAGTCAAAAATGGGTCTAAATATCAATTGCAAAAAGACAGAATGTATGGTGATATCCAAAAAGAAGGAGAATCCTATCTGCAGGCTGAGAATAAACAGGGAAGACATAAAACAAGTAAAGAACTTTTTCTACTTAGGAAGCTGGGTGACATCAGATGGCAGGTGCAACATGGACATCAAAAGAACAATAAGGATGGCAAAAGACACCTTTACGAGAATGAAGAGTATACTGACCAATACTAAACTAGGCATGACAACCCGCCTCAGAGCACTGAAATGTTACATTTATCCAGTTATGTTGCATGGCTCAGGACATTGGACAATATCTAGTAACATGAGGAAATGACTTGTAGCAGCAGAAATGTGGTTTTTGAGGAGGATGCAAAGAATATCATGGACAAAATGAATATATAACGAGGATGTCACGAACAGAGCAAACACAAAAAGAGAAGGTATGAGATCATGAAAAGGCAAGGTAACTTCATTGGACATGTGATTAGGAAAGAGGAGTTAGAATGCACGGTAATTATGGGAAAGATTGAAGGGAAGAAAGCAAGAGGAAGACAAGGACAAATGATGATGGAGACAGCAGCCGGAGAACTGGAAATGAATAGCAATGAATTGATCCACTGGACCCGAAACAGGAGTGTGTGGGCCGTGGCAGTCAAAGCTCAAACTGGGCGTGGCACCTGATGATGATGATGATGATTTATTTATCCATCTATCTATCTATTTATCTATTTATTTATTTATGAATTTGAGCCATGCCATCCAGCAATTCCCTGATTTAATCCTAGCCTAATCACGGGACAGGCAGCAGTGGAAATTGCTGGTACCGCAAAGCGTCGTGCTAACCATTACGCTACCACACTATTGCTGGAGACACGGTACAGAGGTACAAGAGATGCAGGAATCTGGAACAACGAACAGTCTGCTGGAGGAACTCTGTGGATCAGGCAGCACCTGTGGGGAGTGGAGGGGTGGTGGAGAAGGAATGATTAACGTTTTGGACTGGAATCTTGCATTTGGAACCCCAATTGATGCAAGATTTCAATCCAAACACCCTACTGATGCTGCTCAACCTGTTGACTTCCTCCAGTGAATTGTGCTGCGTCTCTAAGATACTCAACAACAAAGAATTACAAAGATACGTTACTCTGAGAATTAAGGTGTTTCTCCCCACATCAGTCTTGGATAGATTTTGAGCCCAAAGACGAGAAAATCTGCAGAAGCTGGAAATCCAAGAAAGACAAAGTGCTTGAGGAACTCAGTAGGCCAGGCAGCATCTATGGAAAAGAGTAAGCAGTCGATGATTTGGGCCGAGACCCTTCATCAATACTGGAAAAAGGATGAGAAGTTAGAGTAAGAATACATTTTTTTTAAGACAGGTCCATTGCAGGTGGCAGAGAGAGAATCTTGGAGTTATGGAAGTGGGTGGAATACGGACACCAGGTAGCTTTTCATTCTTGCTCTGACTTCTCACCTATTTTCTGAGTCCTGATGAAGGGTCTCGACCAGAAATGTTGACTGTTTACTCTTTTCTATAGATGATGCCTGGCCCTCTGAGTTCCTCTAGCATTTTGTGTGTGTTGAATAGATTTTGGGCCTCTGATTTTGAGGCTGACCCTTGGTTTTGAGCATCTCAGACAATAGATCAACATTGCTGTAGCTACTTCATCGCGACAGCATGTAGCGCAGCAGTTAGTACAAGTACCCCTCAGTTCTAGAGAGCTGAGTTCACCCTGATCTCTGATGCTGCCTGCTTGGAGTTGGCATGTTCTCCAGTTGAGCGTGCTCTGCGTGCCGTGGTTCTCTCCCCCATCCCAAGGACCTTCACTCCATCTGTGGCAAAAGGCAGCGTCTCTTGTTGGCTACCCTTTTCAATTCAGCTTCCCATTCCCATTCCAACATGACTGTCCATAGTCTCCTCTGCTGCCATGATGAGGCCAAACTCTAGTTGGAGGAGGAACACCTCATGTCTGGGTAGCCTCCAACTTGTATGTAAGTGAAAGTCCTCTAACACTTTACCCTCTTCTCACACGCACCTCACCTCCCTCGGGTTCCCCTCCTCCTTCCCTGTCTCCCATTGACCACTGGTCTCTCCTATTAAACTCCTTCTCGTTCAGCCCTTTACCCCTTCCACCCATTACCTGCCGGCTGCTTTTCTTTTTAAATCTTTTTATTAATTTTTCCAAAGATATAAACAAAATATCAATGTTGATACAAAGAGATTGGAATAATCTTATTGTTAATAAACAGATACAGAAAAGATTTCAGATAACGCAGGTATAATAGACTTCCAAACTCATGATGTAATTAATCATAAAGAAAAAAAAAGAAATAAAAAGAAAAAAATACAAAGCAACCCCCCCCCAAAAAAAAACAAAAAGAACTAAATGCTAAACCCAAAAAAGCAAATGGAACAAAACAGGTCTAGACCAATATCTTAAATTGAACACGTTCAGTAATGTCGTCAACTCAGCTCCTCTATTCATATATTTTAAGTTAATAAGAAGGATTCGGAAAGGTCAAATTACATCATATGAAAATGTTGAATAAATGGTTTCCAAGTCTCTTCAAATTTAACCGAAGGATCAAAAGTATCATTTCAAAGCCGGCTTCTCACTTCACCCCATTCACTCATCCCGCCACTCACCTCCCAGCTTGTACTCCAGCCCCTCTCCACACCGTCTTGTTCTGGCTTCTTCCCCCTTCCTTTCCACTGCTGATGGAGAGTCTCGGCCCAAGTCACCGACTCTTTATTCCCCTCCGTACCGGCTGAGTTCCTCCAGCATTTTCTGTCGTGTGAATATTCCAGTTCTGTTGAGGGGTCATTACTCTGAAATGTTAGCTCTGCTCTCTCTCTATAGGTGCTGCCTGAGCCCGGGCTATTTCTAAAACTTCCTGCTGAACACAGAGGGATGTCCTATTAATCTGAGAGAAAGTTCAAAGTAAATTTATTTTCAAAGTACGTACATGTCTCCATATACAACCGTGAGATTCAGTTTCTTGCAGACGTTCACAGTAGAACAGAGAAATACAACGAAATCGATGAAAAACTACACACAAACAAAGACTGACAAACAATGTGCAAAAGAAGACAAAATGTGCAAATACAAAAAAAAACAAATAATATAAATACATAAATATATAGATGGATGGATGGGGAATTAAGGGTTATGGGGAAAAGGCAGGTAGGTGGAGATGAGTCCTTGGCCAGATCAGCCACGATCTTATTGAATGGTGGAGCAGGCTCGACAGGCCAGATGGCCAACTCCTGCTCCTATTTCTTATGCTTTTATGGTCTTAGATGGATGGACAGATGGATGGTTGAATAGATGGATGGATAAATAGATAGATGGATAAATAAACCATCAAGTAAATAAATGAATGTATTTTATTGAGAACGTGAGTTGTAGAGTCCTTGAAAGTGCCTTATTGTGAGTGAAGTTATCCACACTGGTTCAGAAGCCTGATGGTTGGGTAATAGCTGTTCCAGAACCTGGAGGTGTGGGATGCTCTTGTAACCTCCTGCCCAATGGCAGCAATGAGAAGACAGCATGGCCTGGATGGAGGGGGTCCTTGTTGACAGATGCTGCTTTCCTGTGGCAGCGTTCCTCGTAGGTATAAGACCATAAGATATAGGAGCGGAAGTAGGCCATTCGGCCCATTGAGTCTGCTTTGCCATTCAATCATGGCTGATCCAATTCTTCCAGTCATCCCAACTCCCCTGCCTATCCCCAAACCCTTTGACGCCCTGGGACAATGTGGCTCTTCAAGTCTGTTTGTGAAATGTGTAGACCTATCTAAGATATGTGTGAGGCGGTTCATTTTGGTAGGTCAAATACGATGACAGAATATAGTATTACTGGTAAGACTCTTGGCAGCGTGGAGGATCA
The DNA here is from genome assembly GCF_030028105.1 of Mobula birostris. Classification (NCBI taxonomy): domain Eukaryota; kingdom Metazoa; phylum Chordata; class Chondrichthyes; order Myliobatiformes; family Myliobatidae; genus Mobula; species Mobula birostris. The sequence goes on from NC_092380.1 coordinate 8,829,481, forward strand.
GAGAGATTGGTGTGCTCAATGGACACCAGCAGTTTATTCTCTGAAAGTAGGCATTACAAGGAGTGCAGCATTTTCTCAGTGATTACTTGAGGGTTCTGTGCTCAAGTCTTTAGAGTGGCACTTGATCCAACAAACTTCTGCTTCAGTGACGAGTGCTACTGCTCCAGAATGTTAAAGACGAGGCTGCACCCAATTTCCAAATGCACAGTGATTGTCCCACTCAAGTGAAAGATATTGAATGTTATCTTCCTGTTGTAAAGTGTTAGTAAGTAAGCTTGGCTCCTGTGGACTAGCTAATGTCACCTTGTCAGTCAAACAAAAAACATTGCAAGAAATAAAAGATAATGCAAGACAACACTTGGAAAGGTACGAGGTAATCAGCGGTAGTCAGAGCACATTTGTAAAGGGCAGTCATGCCTGATGAATTTAACAATTCTCTGAAGACTTCACTCAGCCTGGAGACAAGAGAAATGCAGTGGTATATTAGGAGTTGCAGAATGGATTTGACAGGTTGCCAACAACAAAAATAAAACATGCATTTTTCTTTCTTGCCTGCTGTACTCCATCCATTTCATTATAGATGGAGAGGGCGGCTCCTTTGTTGTCGAGGTGCAAAGCGAGTGCTCCTGGCGAGCTACAAGGACAGTGCTTTACAGTCGGCGATGGCGGTGGCATTAATCTGCATCTGAAATTCATTCTGCTGGCCCAGGGGGTTGCTCAATATGCAGATGAGTGTTCCATGCCAATCATTAGCTCTATTGTTATGAATGCAGCTTTCCTAGCAGCTCTGTGGGCAAATGAACACTTCCTACTCTCACTGGTTTGTGTCCTGACACAGATCGATGGGTTTAACAAGAAGGCATCAATGCAATCAGTCCCCTGCGATTGGCATTCGGTGCACCTTTTTATGAAGTAATTGACCTGATTGCACTTGTACTCAAGGGGGATGTGCACCATTCTACTGCCTCTGGGCAGGAGGTACAGGAGCCATAGTTCCCATAACATCAGGTTCAGGGACGATTATTACTCATCAACCATCAGGCTCCTAATCCAGTGTGGATAACTTCACTCACCTCAAGTCTGAACTGATTCCACAACCTATGGATTCACTTTCAAGGATTCTACAATTCATGTTCTCAATGATATCTACCTATCTATTTTCCTATCTATCTATCTATCTCTATCTGTCTGTCTATCTCTATCTGTCTATCTATCTGTCCATATCTATCTTTCTGTCTATCTATCTACCTGTCTATCGATCTTTCTGTCTATCTATTTTTCTGTCTATCTATCTATCTATCTATCTCTATCTGTCTGTCTATCTCTATCTGTCTATCTATCTGTCTATATCTATCTTTCTGTCTATCTATCTACCTGTCTATCTATCTACCTGTCTATCTATCTGTCTATCGATCTTTCTGTCTATCTATTTTTCTGTCTATCTTTCTATCTATCTATTTATATCATTTGATTTCTTTTTGTATTTACAGTTTGTCTTCTTTTGCACATCAGCTATTTACCTCAACTTCTGATAAGACGGTGGCATGCTCGGATGCAGCAGCCTCTATGGGGCCAAACAAAGGTGTTATTGTTCTTTTTTTAAATGTCTTTTTTACAATCGCAAGGCATTGCTGGACATTAAGAACTGCAAGTTCTGTAGGACTACCCCAGCAAGATACTTGTTGGTGGAGGACCTGGTGGAGCTGCACTTGGTGCCCGCTACAGAAGGATATCGGGGTCGGTGCGCAGTGCGGTATGCCGTCTAACAGCAAGTGATTGTCTCAGTCAGTTTTCTTGTGATCACAAGACTCTGTTGGACATTGGTAATGTGGAGTGCTGCAAGTCTGGTTCACTGACTTATTGGTGGGACTGGGAACTGTGTGGCTTTGGTTGTGGCATGGACTAGGCGGCATGCCACGGTGTCGCCTATTTGTAGCTGCCCAGGAGAGAGACATCAGAGTTGGTGCCCAGAGGTGGTGTGGTGCAGCATCCATGCTGATGTCGGTGCTGCTCTCTAGTGTTCGCTCAGTAGAAGGCAAGCTGGATTGCATTTGTCTACAGACTGCTGCGGGCTTGCTCTTGCCAACAACATTCACGGATTCAGGGACTTGGGGTATTTCTTTTGTGTGACTGTATGTTTACTGCTATCTTACATTTGCTATATGTGTGTTGTGCTGTGTATGACTGTTGGTTCTGTGTTTTGCACCTTGGCGCCAAAGGAACAGTTTCATTTGACTGTACACGGATGTTAATGTACGGTTGAGTGACAATTAAACTTGCCAGTCTTTGCAGCTCTTGAAGTATACTATTGTATGTTTTATTCTACTGCAAATGCCCGCAAGAAAATGAATCTCAGGGTAGAAATGATGACATATATGTTCTTTGATAATAAATTTCCATTGAACTTTTGAGATGGTGGCTTGATTCCTGATGTTCTCCTTGACGAAAAGCCCTGTATCCAGGAGCCACCTGGTTTGGGGCTTTCACAAGGTGAGGCACCGGCCAAGTTAAAACGGCAGAGCTAATCAGAGAATGCACAGCGTCAGGAGGTGTTAACTCCTGGCGAGTTTTGAGGCAAACTGGTAGCAATGATCAAAATCTGAATGAGTTTGACAGAGCAAGTGAAGTGAAGATGGCTCGAAAAGGGCTTTTTACCCAAAATAATCAACAGAAGAAATCAGGAGTGATGTGAGAAGATTAAAGACCATCGAATTATACAGTGAAGTGCAACAAAGCCTTTAACTTTTACACCTATCACCTCCCAGCTTCTCACTTCATTCCTTCCTCCCTCACCCACCTACCTTCTCCAGCACCTGACTTCACCTATCACCTTCCAGCTTGTATTCCTTCTGCCCCCACCCCCCCCCACCTTCTTATTCTGGATTCTTCCTCCTTTCATTTCCAGTCCTGATGAAGGGTCTTGGCTAGGATCACTGACACTTTATACCTCTCCACAGATGTTGCCTGACCTGCAGAATTCCTCCGGCACTTTGTGTGCTTTACAGTGAAATGTGATGTTTGTGTCAAAGATCTACACCGTCCGAGGATATGCTGCGGGCAGCCCGCAGGTGTCACCCCACTTCGAGCACCCACATCCGTACAAACTCGTCACAGACAGCGGCGGGAATTGAACTCTGTACTTCCGATCGCTGGCACTGTTATTCGATCAAAGGTTCATTTATTATCAAAGTATGTATGCAGTATACAACTCTGAGATTCATCTTCTCCAGATAGTCACGAGAAAAGAAAACTATGGAAGTCAGTTTGAAGAGAAACAGCAAACCCACCACCCCCGCACAAAAACAGCAACACAATTATCAACCCCCCCCAAACCTCCCTCTCCCCACACAAACTGCAACAAGAACTTCGACCCCAACCCCCTCTCCCCTGCACGAAAAAAACAATGAGAAAGAATGAGTGAGAACACAGAATACAGGATATAAAAACCATAAGACTGAAAAAGTCCACAGTACATTGTCCAATCCAAAAAAGCAGAACATCAGTAACATCCCTCTGACATTATCAAAAGAGAGAGACTCGGCAGCAGAGGGTTCACATCAGCGATCAAAAGGCAGGAAGTCGGTGTTGAGTCCTCTCTCGCTTTCCACATTCACCTCGATGTTTCAATCTTCCTCGACACTTTAATCAGCGAATAATGGACGCTTTAACCAGTGAAGTGGATGTCAGCCAAACAGTGCAACGTCTGAAAAGGAATTGAAAGCAGATTGAACTTTGTTAGATAAAGATCAATAAGCAGTTTACAAATAGCGAGAGAGAGAAAGCTGTTGGGTTTCAGAAGGACTAGAATGACCTTGTAAACATTATGTTATTATGCAGGAACAACAGACAATTAGCAAGGCCAACAGTGTGTTAGCATTTATTACAAAAGCATTTGAGTGCAAGAGTAAAAGCACCTCATTCCAATTAGTTAGAGCCCTGGTGAGATCGCATTTGGAATATCTGATCAGATCTGGGCTCCAGCTGTAGGGAAGGATAGACAGAGTCCAATGTGGATTCACAGGATTGCTTCCTAGTATAGGTGTAGACAATTAGAACCAGAATCAGGTTTATTACCACTGACATGTTGCGGAATTTGTGGTTTTGCGGCAGTAGAATAGTGCAATAAATAAAAATTTGCAATAAGAAATACAGGCCTGTACACTTGGCGACCACTTTTTTGGTTCCTCCTGTACCAAATAAATGGTTACTTAGTGAACATCAACTGTGGTTGTGGATATACTATGCTGTTGTTGGCAGTGTGTCAACACTTGTGCTCACTGACATAAATGTTGCATTTCACTTATGTTTCGATGTTTCGATTTACGTGTGACAAATCATACTGCATTAAAGTGTATCACTGCATTTTATTCTGCATTCTGCTATTGTTTTAACTTGTACTACCTCAATGCACCGTGTAATGAATTGATCTGTGAGAACAGTATTGAAGACCAGCTTTTTACTGGACCCTGATACATTTCAAAGTTCAAAGTAAATTTATTGTCAAAGTACATATACGTCACCATATACAGCCCTCATATTCCTTTTCTTCCAGGCATACTCAATAAATCCATTGTAGAATAATAACCATAATAATAATCAATGAAAGGCATGCACCAATTTGAGCATTCAACCAGTGTGCAAATACAAAAAGAGAGAAATAAGAATAATAATAAACAAATAAGCAATAAATATTGAGAACATGAGACGAAGAATCCTTGAAAGTGAGTCCGTAGGTTGTGGAAACAGTTCGGTGATGGGGCGAGAGGAGCTGAATGAATTTATCCCCTCTGGTTCAAATGCCTGATGGTTGAGGGGTAGTAACTTTTCCTGAGGCTCCTGTGCCTTCTTCCTGATGGCAGCAGTGAGAAGAGAGCATGAACCGGGTGATGAGGGATGCTTTCCTGTGACAACGCTCAGTTGTGTACTCAATGGTGGGGAGGCTTTACCTGTGATGGGCTACTACTTTTTGTAGGATTTTCTGTTCAAGGGCATTGGTGTTTCCATAGCAGACTGTGATGCAGCCAGTCAATACACTCTCCACCACGCACCTATAGAAGATTTAGATGTATTTGACAATAATAAAATAATTCCAATCTGCAACAACAAAACAAATGCTGGCTGGTGGCATAGTGACATCAGCGCTGGACTTTGGGGCGGAAGGTCCAGAGTTCGAATCCAGCCGGCTCCCGTACATGCTTTCCATCTGTGCTGGGTTGAGCGTCGAGCTAGCAACTCGACCTCGTAAAAAAGAAATTGCCTGCTGCAGAAACATCAACAGCAAAAGGTTGATGGCCTGTGCTCTCTCATGAGTTGAAAGGCAATTTCTCTCTTTTCTCTTCACAACAAACAAACTGTTGGAGGAATTCAACAAGTGAGGCAGCTTCTGGAATTGATGGTTGACAGTCCTTTTTTGAGAATCTTCGTCAGTCCCTTCACCTGCTTAAGGTCAGGTGAAGGGAATACAGGGGGCCTTTTCTGGTTGGCTGCCGATGACTAGTGGTGTTTCACAGGGGTTGGCGCTGGGACGGCATCTTTTCACACGATATGTCAATGATTTGGATGACAGTATTGATGGCTTTGTGTCTAAATTTGCAGATGATGCAAAGATAGGTGGAGAGGCAGATAGTGTTGTGGAAGAATTAGAGGCAGTTGGAATATAGTGTAGGGAAATGTATGGTCATGCACCTTGGTAGAAGGAATAAAGGCATAGACTCTTTGAATATAGTGTAGGGAAATGTACCGTCATGCACTTTGGTAGAAGGACTCTTTTCTAAGTGGGAGTTCTTGTGCAGGATTCCCTGAAGGTTAACCTGTAGGGCAAGTCAGCAGTAAGGAAGGAAAATGTGTTCATTTTTAGCATTCATTTCGAGAGGACTAGAATTTAAAAGCAGGCATGTAATGATGAGGCTTTATACGACATTAGTCAGGTGGCACTTTGCTTATTGTGAGTAGTTTTAGGCTCCTTATTTAAAAAGGATGTGCTGGCATTGGAGGAGGTCCAGAGGGGGTTCATAAGAATGATCCTGGGAAAGATAGAGTTAATGTACGAGGAGCATTTGATGGCTCTTGCCTGTACTCACTGGATTTAGAAGAATGAGGGAGTATCTCATTGAATCCTAGAGAGCACAGCCTCAAAAAAGCGGTATGATAATTTAGAACAGAGATGAGGAGGAATTTCTTTAGCCAGAGGGTGGTGAATCTGTGGAATTCGTTGCCACTGATGGCTGTGGAGGCCAAGTGATTGGGTATATTTAAAGCAGAGGTTGTAGGGTTCTTGATTAGTCAGGGCATCAAAGGTTGTGGAGAGAAAGCAGGAAAATGGAGTTGAGAGGGATAATAAATCAGCCATGATGGAATGGTGGAGCAGACTCGATGGGCTGAGTGCCCTAATTCTACTCCTATATCTTATGGTCTTTTGGCCTTGGCCCAAAATGTTCACTGTTTATTTCCCTCCACAGATGCTGCTTTACTCAGAGTTCCTCCAGCAGTTTGTTTTGTACGCTTCACAGCCCAGAACATACTTCCCTTCCCAGGTATTTATCCCATTCCGCTTTTTAAAATTCTCATAGTAAGTAGAAGCAGGAGTTGCCCATTCAGTCCCTCTCATGCCAACTAGTCAATGAACAAAGTACACATATGTCTCCTTATACGACCTTGGAATCCATTTTCTTGCAGGCATTCACAGTAGAAGAAAAAATACAATAGAGTCAGTGAAAAGCTACACACAAATAAAGACTGACAAATAGCCAATGTGCAAAAGAAGACAAACTGTGTAAATAAAAATACATTAATAAATAAATACTGAGAACATGAGTTGTAGTCTTTGGAAGTGAGTCCATAGGTTATAGAATCAGGTCAGAGTTGAGTTGAATTAAGTTATTCATACTGGTTCAAAAGCCCGATTTTTGAGGAGTAATAACTGTTCTTGAACCTACTGGTGTGGGTCCCAAGGTTCTTCTGCCTCCTGTTTGATTCCAGCAGCAAGAAGAGGGCGTAGACTTGGTGGTGGAGGTCCTTGGAGAAACACGCTGCTTTCCTGTGCCAGTGCTCCATGTAGATGTGCTCAATGGTGGGGTGGGCTTTCCCCGTGATGGACTTGGCTGTATGCACTACTTTTTGTAGGATATTCCATTCAAGGGAGTTAGTGTTTACATACCAGGCTGTGATGCAACCAGTCAGGACTGAATTGAATTGAATGATCTTTATTGTCCCCTAAAACCCTCACTAAGTTTTTATAGATGCACCGTAGAAAGCATTCTTCTAGGGTGCATCACAACCTGGTATGGAAGTTGTCCTGTCCAAGACCGGAAGAAGCTGCAGAAGATCGTGAACACAGCCCAGCACATCACACAAACCAATCTTCCGTCCTTGGACTCACTTTACACCGTACGCTGTTGGAGCAGTGCTGCCAGGATAATCAAGGACACGACCCACCCAGCCAACACAGTTTTCGTCCCTCTTCCCTCCGGGAGAAGGCTCAGGACTCATACGGCCAGATTTGGGAACAGCTTCTTTCCAACTGTGATAAGACTGCTGAACGGATCCTGACCCGGATCTGGGCCGTACCCTCCAAATATCCGGACCTGCCTCTCGGTTTTTTTTTGCACTACCTTACTTTCCATTTTCTATTTTCTATTTATGATTTATAATTTAAATTTTTAATATTTACTATCGATTTGTACTCCAGGGAGCACAAAGTGCTGAATCAAATATCGCTGTGATGATTGTACACTCTAGTATCAATCTTTGGCACATATATATTGCTATAGTGCCTAAGACTTTTGCACAGTACTATATTTGTCAATGTGGAGCAAGTTTGTAAATCTGGTGGGAGCAAAGGCTGGTGTAAGTGGCGAGTGTGAAGCACCGTGGGAGGGGTCTTGGCAGGTGGTGGAGAAGGAGTGCCAGGGATGGGGTGAGAGGGGTGGCGCAGGTGCAGACACACCCAGTCCTGAGACACCAGGCAAGGTCATTTGATTCTAAAGAATTGGTTTGTTGATCATTACAGAATGTCTGGTGCTTCTTGCTCCCTCCCCTCTTCTTCCCCCCCTTTCCCAACCATGATTCCCCTCTCCCTGCTCCCTTCCCACTCTCAGTCCACAATAACGGCCCAGATCAGAGTCAGGTCTATCAGCACTCACATATGTCATGAAATTTGTTTTTTTTTTGGGGGGGGGGATTAACAGGAAAGATCTGATAAAGATACAGCACAGGCAGAACAGGCAGAATGAGCTGAAATCCACCCCCCCCGCAAAATCCTAACCCCGCCGAGACTCACTCTAGTGAGTCAAAGTTAAACGGTCAAGGAAAACAACGATTGGGGTATTGCGTGCAGTTCTGGTCACCTACTACAGGAAAGATATCAATATGATTGAAAGAGGACAAAGAAAATTTACAAGTATGTAGCTGGGACTTGAGGACCTGAATGATAGGGAAAGGTTGAATAGATTAGGACATTATCCCCTGGAATGTAGGAGAATGAGGAGAGATATGATATATCAGTCCAGATATAAAGAGTTACGAGGGCTGTAGATAGGGTAAATGCGAGCAGGCTTTTTCCACTGAGGTTGGGTGAGACTAGAGCTAGGGGGCAAAGGTTAAGGGTGAAAGGTGAAATGTTTGCGGGGAACCTGAGAGGGAACTTCTTCACTCAGAAGGTGGTGAGGGTGTGGAATGAGCTGCCGGTGAAAGGGGTGGATGTGGGTTCAACTGCAATGTTCAGGAGAAGTTTGGATAGGTACATAGATGGGAGGGATTTGGTAGACCAAGGTGCATGTCAAAGGGACCTGGGAGAAAAACGGTTTGACACGGACTAGATGGGCCAAAGGAACTGTTTCTCTGCTACAATGGTCTATAACTATGCCTCTAAAGATGTGTTGAGATGGGAAACAGGATAAACACAAGGGGAAAAGAAGGACAAGGTGATAAAGGAATTCAGTAAGGTTACATGGATAGAGCAGAGCACTGGAAACTGAGCTGATATCCTCTTCTTATATCAAAACCTTAGGAGCTCTCCTAAGGAGTTGCTCAACTTCAATTCATTGTGTTCATACTTAAAGAAGTCCCCGCTGCCACAGTCTACATTCCATATGCAAATCCCCCATTAAAATTTAACGAGCACGAAGTGTTCTCTTTGCAGACTGTGTCCTACAGAGTGAGCAAGCCTCCTCATTATTTTTGATAATGAAATCCCGGCAATTAATCTTGATGAGATTCATGAGTACGCCGCTTGAGCCCGTCAGGTACTCAGCCACCAAGGCAGCTCGCTCGCCGCTAGCCTGTAAGAAGTTGGTGGAACTTCCTTCGACTGTAATCACCTTTTACTTTGCAGAACAATCCTCAGGAAAAGTCACAGGTTGGGGCTCAATCCCTTCTGCAGAGGCTGGAGGCTAAAATAAGGCAGCACAGTAGTGTAATGCTATTACAGTGGGTTCAAATCCCTGCCACTCTCTGTTCAAAGTTCAAAGTAAACTTTATTATCAAAGTACAGTATGTACATGTCACCATATACATCCCTGAGACTCATTTTCCTGAGGGTATACTCAGCAAACCTATAGAATAGTAACTATAAGAGGATCAATGAAAGATCAACCAGAGTGCAGAAGACATCAAACTGTGAAAATGCAAATATAAATAGTGAGAACATGAGATAATGAGATAAAGAGTCCTTAATTGAGATCATTGGTTGTGGGAACATTTCAATGATGGGGCAAGTGAGTGTAGTTATCCTCTTCTATTCAAGAGCCTGATGGTTGAGGGGTAGTAACTGTTCTTGAACCTGGGGGTTCAAGTCCTGAGGCTCCTATACCTTTTCCCTAATGACAGCAGCAAGAAGAGAGCATGACCTGGGTGGTGGGGATTTCTGATGATGGATGCTGCTTTCCGACGACAGCATTTCCTGTAGATGTGCTTAATGGCTGGGAAGGCTTTACCCATGATGTACTGGGTGAATCCACTACCTTTTGTAGGATTTTCTCCCTGTTCTCCCTGTGACTGTGTGGGTTTCCTCTCACAGTCCAAACACGTATGGGTTAGTAGATTAGTTGGTCACTTGGAGGCAATTGGGCAACGTGGGCTCCTTGAGCCAGGAGAGCCTGTGAATGTACAGAACCTCTAAATGAAAAAAATTTTAAAATTGTAAACTGACCCTCTGGTGTAGTACAAGGAACACTATACCATCAGAGGAATGGTACCTGGAAGTGTTGCATTGTCAATTCAATTCAAGTTTAATTGTCATTCACCCCTACATGAATTCAAACGAGACAGTGTTACTCCAGGGTCAAGGTCCAAAACATAGCACCAAAAGTCATACACAGAACAAAGCACACACAAGCACAAATGGTTCCACTATCACACAGTAAAAGAGAACAAAACTTGCGCCATCGAGCATTGAGGGGCAGTAACGTCTCCAGCCTGGACGCCACACCACACCGCCCCCCCCCCCCCCCCAACCTAGTGGAGCACACCTGCTCCAACGCTGCCCCCAGGCGACATGGCAGCTTGAGGCCCAGTCCTCGTGTACTCAAGACAGCAAGCACGTATGGAATGTCAGTAAAATACGACGCAGAAGTGCTAACTTTACCGTGAAACCCAAACCCAAAACCCCATCTGCTCTTTCAAGTTATAATAGAGCACATGGCATTATTTGTGATAATAATTTCATTGTCCAGAATAACACAGGGATATAGAATAGCAGTCAGAGAGATCGCTTTACAACGCCAGTGATCACAGATTAGTGTTCAATTCCACTACCGTCTGCACCCCGTGACCAGTTGTGTTTCCTCCGGGTGCTCTAGTTTCCTCCCACATTCCAAAGATGTATGTTTAGAGTTCGTAAGCTGCGGGCATGCTAAGTTGCCAGCAAAAGCGTGGCGACACGTGTGAACTACACCCCCCCCCCCCGCAGCACATCGCAGAGACGACGATGCAGTGACACATGTTTCGATGTACATGTGACAAATAAAGCTCATCTTCGTTTGAAGAAGATGATTTTCTCCCGGTGTTACAGGGCAACACTTGTCACTCAGTCAAGCAGATTATCTGTCTCATTATCAAGTGCTGTTCCGGACAGCATTCTGCGCACCGATTATCTACTTTGTGGCAGAAATTATCTACATCATGTGCACAATTTATCTACGTCTTTCTGAAAGAAGTGTAGCATTAGGTAAGATGCTTTGAGATGCAAGTCTCTCTGCTGTTTAAACTCTGAGGAGAGCAATTCCAGCTCTTCTAATCATGACAGAGAACTGAAGTTATGGCACGCTGCTGGAAAGTGTGATTAACAGCAAGGAGGACTGTAATGAACCCTAACAGGACGTGGATGGGTTGACAGAATGGGCAGTCAGGAGGCAGGAGAAATCCAGTAGAGATAAGTGTGAAATGATGCACTTTGGCAGGGGAAAACAAGTAAGGAGTGACAATGTGAACCAGACAGCACAGTTCCAAAGTGTGTCCAGGAGCAGAGCAACCTCGTTACTCAGTGGGCACTTTATTAGGTGTCTCCGGCTGCTGCAGCCCATCCACTTCAAAGCTGCAGAGGGTTGTAAGTTTAGTCAGCTCCTCCTTGGGTACTAGCCTACAAAGTACCCAGGACATCATTAGGGGGCGGTGTCTCAGAAAGGCAGCATCCGTTATTAAGGACCTCCAGCACCCAGGGCATGCCCTTTTCTCACTGTTACCATCAGGTAGGAGGTACAGAAGCCTGAAGGCACACACTCAGTGATTCAGGAACAGCTTCTTTCCCTCTGCCATCCGATTCCTAAATAGATATTGAACCCATAAATATTACCTCACTTTTTTAATATACATTTCTAGTTTTTGCACAATTTTTAATCTATTCAATATACGTATACTGTAATTTATTTATTTATTATTATAATTATTTTTCTTCTATATTATGTATTGCATTGAACTGCTGCTGCTAAGTTAACAAATTTCACGACACATGCCTGTAAAAATAAACCTGATTCTGATTCTGAAGTTCGACATGTTGTGCTTTCAGAGTTGCTCTTCTGCACACCACTGTTGTAACGTGTGGTTATCTGGGTTACTGTCACCTTCCTGTCAGCTTGAAACAGTCTGGCCGTTCTCCGCTGACCTCTCCCATTAACAAATAATTTTCGCTCACAGAACAGCCGCTCACTGGATGTTTTTTGCTTTTCGCACCGTTCTCTGTAAACTCTAGAGACTGTTGTGTGTGTGAAAATCCCAGGTGATTGGCAGCTTCTGAGATACTCAAACTACCTCATCTGGCACCAACAATAATTCCATGGTCAAAGTCACTTAGATCACATTTCTTGTGGTCTGAACAACAACTGAACCTCTTGACCACGTCTGCATGCTTTTATGCATTGAGTTACTGCCACATGAGTTGTTGATTGGTAAGAGAGCAGCGCGTTCAGATGGAGCGACCTCTCGGTCTCCAGGTGTAATACTTCATCCATGTCCTGTACGTCTTTGTTATGAATGGAAAACGCTGCTGGCAGTTCAATATACTGTGCACGGAAGTTCCACCTCGACAGTGAACTGGTGAACTCCCGAGGAGCTCGGCAGCTTGGGCTTACTGCGCTCACTTTTCCTGCTACAGCCATTCGCGGGGGACGCCGTCGGAAGCGGTGCGCAAGAAAGTAAAAGGGGGGGGGAAGCGCACTGGGATCCAGGACTCTGATGGAAGCCCTACAGTCCAGCTCTCCCGTCGTTCTTAAGGGCAAACGTCCACCCACTTGAAAGTAAACTGGACTGCCCGAGATAGATCCGGCGAGAGGTGAGGAGCATCTCCGCCCTCCTCCTCACAGAAACGTGGCTTCAGGACACCATCCTGGATGCGGCCATCCAGCTCGAGGGTTTCAGTACGTTCCGGGCCACCATGTTTCCAGTGATCTCAGGCAAGACCCGCGGCGGCGGAATCTGTGCTTACATGCTGTAACGAAGACTGGTGAAGGGACGCTTTAGCAGCGGCGTCCCACCGTTCACCGATGATTGAGCTCATTTTTGTGAAGTGCAGACCGTTTTATATACTGAGGGAGTTCATTAGTTTGTGTAGGTAGCTGTATACAGCATTACCCCTTCTCTCTGCTTGAGTTCAACAGTGCCATTACTGACCTTCAAACCAAACACTCCATTGGTATCTTCATTATCGCTGGTGACTTAACCATGCAAATCTAAAGACAGTCCTGCCTAAAATCCACCAGCATGTTATTTTTGCTACCGGAGGTGAAAACACACTGGACCCAGTTTATCCTGACATACCAGGTGCATAGAGAGCAGTTCCCCCACCTCACATTGGGGTCTCAGATCACTTACACGTTATGCTAATTCCAGCATACAAACCACTGATTAAATGGGCCAGACAGCTCAAAAGGTGGTGAAAACCTGGCCCGAGGGAGCAATCTCAGCATTGCAGGACTGCTTTGAGAACACAAAGTATGTTCAGGGAGGCAGCCATGTTAACATGTTATGTGGCGGGAGGAGAAGATGGCGGCGCGACGCAGCATGCGTAGCCTCTCCGGTGAAATGATATCGTATTTGTTAAATAGGGGCCGTGCACAATTCTGATTTGATGGAGAGAGCCGTGAGAGCATGGAGGAGCGTCTGGAGTAACTTCCGAAATGCCCGGTTCACTGCTGCTGCTACTGTGCGATCAAGAATCTCTGGAGGGAAGGCCCCAAAATCCTCGGCTTTGCCTGCTGCTGGCGGCCGGGGCTGGGGTCGAAACGTTCGGCAGAGATGGTGCTCGGTGCTCGGTGTCAGAGGGCTGATCAGAACTCGAAGTTTTCGGACCACTCACAGTCGGACTGTAGTCGGGTATGGCAGGGAGAGTTTTCTTCCTTCTCCCGTCTGCGTGAGATGTGGGACTTTTGAGAGACTTTGAATTTTTTTACCGTGCTCATGGCCTGCTCTTCATCAAGTTACAGTATTGCTTGCACTGTTATAACTATATGTTATAATTATGTGGTTTTTGTCAGTTTTTTCAGTCTTGGTCTGTCCTGTGTTTCTGTGCTATCACACCGGAGGAATATTGTATCATTTCTGAATGCATGCATTACTGAATGACAATAAAAGAGGACCGTGTGTCCTCATAATCTAATCTAATCTAAACTGTGGATTCGTGATCAGCTAAATTACCATCACAAAAGGCAACCGGGTGAGGGCAAATAGGTTTACTACTGAGGTCCATACATGGCCGAGGGATTATGATGATCGGGGAGGTGACAGAACTGTGCTTTCCCGCTCCATCAGGAAGGCGACACAGGGGCATTCTCAGGGAATGTACAATGACCTCTGTGATATCAGAGCCATGAGCCGCATGTGGCAGGGAATTCAGAGGATTTCAGGTGACAAGTCTACCCAGTGTTAACAAATTTCACGACACTTGCCGGTGATAATAAGGAAATAATAGACCTGATTCTGTGCATCAGCAATCAGGATGCCTCACTCCCTGACAGGCTGGATGCCTTTTTACATCCAGTTTGATGCGCAGAACCAAGTGCCGATGAGGAAGGTACCCCTCACCCCAGGGGAGCAGACACCCCATCCCGCTGAAGCTAAGGTGAGGAAGACCCTGGCCAGAGTCAACCCACGCAAAGCTACAGGTCCCGATAATATACCAAGTCAGGTTCTGAAAGACCGTGCAGCCCAGCTGAAGGAGGTGTTGATATATTCAACATCTCTCTGGAACAGTCCATTGTCCCCTGTCAGGTTCCAAGGCAGCATCCATCAGTACAGTGCCAAAGAAGGCAACAGTAATCTGCCTAAATGACTATCGTCCAGTGGCGTTAACGTCAACCATTCTGAAATGTTTTATGTGGCTGATCATGGAGCACATTAAGCCCTTCTCCTGGCTACACCGAATCATTTCCAGTTCATTTACTGCTCAAATCAATCCACAGACGATGCAATAGCCTCTGCCCTGTCCCACCTAGAAAATGGGGTCTCATACTATACCAGGCTGCTGTTTATAGTCTTCAGTTTGGTGATTAACACCATCATACCCCAGAACCTACTGGGGAAACTGTCCTCGCTGGGTCTCAGTGCCTTCCTCTGTAACTGTATCCTGGTCTTCTTAACAGAAAGGCCACAGTCAGTCTGTGTGGACAGCAATGTCTCACTTCCCATTGCACTGAGTACTGACGTTCCCCAGGGCTCTGGGCTCAGCCCGCTGCTGTTCACACTGCCGACGCAAACCGTGTCATCAAGTTTGCAGATGACACAACAGTGGCTGGCCTTATCGAGAACGATGACGAGACGGAGTATAGGGAGGAAGTGGAGCGGCTGCTGGATTGGTGTGAGACCGACAACCTAAGTCTGAACGAGACCGAGGAAATGATTGTGGACTTTAGGAAAGTGCAGATGAACCAAACCCCTCTGCGTATACATTGCACTTCCGTAGGGAGATTTAAGTGCACCAAGTTCCTGGGAGTCCACATCACAGGCAACCTCACCTTGCCCCTCAGTATCACCTCCTTAAATAAAGCACAGCAGCGGCTCCACTTTCTGAGGAGATTGATGCAAGCAAGGGTCTTCCCCCCCCAACCTTCTTAACTGAATTTTACAGGAGCACCATTGACAGCGTCCTGCCAGGTTGCATCTCCATCTGGTATGGGAGCAGCAGAGCATTGGACCTACAAAGGACTGTGAGAACAGCCAAGAGGATCACTGGGGGGTCTTCCTATCATCCATCGAGGACATTTATCAGGAGCGCTGCATACGCAGGGCCCTTAGTATTATTAAGGATCCCACCCATCCATCCAGCATCGTCTTTGACTTTCTACCATCAGCCAGGAGACTCCGATGCATAAAAACAAGAACGGTCAGGATGGGAAACAGTTTCTTCCCTCAGACCATTAGGCTTCTGAACTCCCTGCCACAACACATTCGAAATGTCACCGGATAATCTGTACTGTATCCTACGATATTTAATTTATGCACTTTAGTTTGCTTATCTATGCATAATTCATTTGTAGATTTAATTCTTACTTTCTCAGGTTATTTTGTGTTACATATACCACTGTGCTTTACACCCTGGTCTGGAGAAATGTTGTTTCATTTGGCGGTATACTTGTATACTGTCGTTCCTCTCTGCGCCTTGTGGCGCACTGGAGAACAACCTTGCTGTTCCTTTAGCACTTTTGTCTGTTTTTTATGAGGCCGGGTTACTCAACCCAGCATGGATGGAAAGCGTGTAAGGAGCCGGCTGGATTCGAACCCGGGACCGTTCACCTTGCCGTCTGGTGCAGGTGCCACTACTCCACCGGCCAGCATACTTGTATATAGTTAAATGACAATCGACTTGATTAGTCAACACTAATTAGATGAGGCAACACTTCACTTGTGAGTCTGTTGGGGTCATCTATTGCATCCGGTGCTCCCAGTGCGGCCTCCTCTACATCGGTGAAACCCGACGCAGATTGGGGGACCGCTTCGTCGAGCACCTCCGCTCTGTCCGCTAAAACAGACAGGATCTCCCAGTTGCCACCCACTTCAACTCTGCTTCCCACTCCCATTCAGATATGTCCATACATGGCCTCCTCTACTGTCATGATGAGGTTAACTCAGGTAGGAGGAGCAGCACCTCATATACCGTCTAGGTAGTCTCCAGCCCCTTGGTATGAACATAGAATTCTCCAACTTCCGGTAATTCCCTCCCCCTCCCTTCTTCTATCCCTATGTCACTCTGCCCCCTCCCCCAGCTGCCTATCACCTCCCTCATGGTTCTGCCTCCTTCTACTACTCATTGTCCTTTCCCCTATTCCTTCTTCACCTTTCCTGCCTATCACCTCCCTGCCTCCCTTCCCCCACCCCTTTATCTTTCCCCTTACTGGTTTTTCACCAGATACCTACCAGTCTTCTCCTTCCCACCCTCCCCCCACCTTCTTTATAGGGCCTCTGCCCCCTCCCTCTACAGCCCTAACGAAGGGTTCCGGCCCAAAACGTTGACTGATCGTTTTCACGGATGCTGCCCGACCTGCTGAGTTCGTCCAGCGTGTTGTGAGTGTTGCTTTGACCGCAGCATCTGCAGAATATTTTGTGTTGACTTGATTAGATATTGGCCTTAACAGGCAGGTGTATAGGTGTACCTAATAAAGTGGCCACTGAGTATGAGCGATGGAGAGAGAAATTTTATATGGGTAGCCTGATAAACCCATTGTGTATCAAAAAGCTATATGTCACAGAAAGAGCCTATGGTTAGGCAGTATTATAATGCCTTGCTGGGACATCGCAGAGCGTTGGGCAGCATTTGTTTCACTTTCCATCTACAGTCATTTACTGGCAAGCAGAGTGAGGCTTCCTCAAGAAGCGAATGAGGGAATTTAATTATTCATCCATGGCTACATTTTATAATCCTTTCGTTCTGTGCGGCCTTTGCTGACAATGCCAAAATGTATTTCCCTGCCTCAATTGCTCGCAAGAAGATGGTGAGCTGTTTCTTCAGCCGCTGCCGTCCATGGGAACAGCCAGATTATAGACTTGATGAAGGGATTCAGAAATTGGAAATGCAGAAGGGACTTGGGAGTCCTCATGCAGGATTCCTTAAAGGCTAACTCACAGGTTGAGTCGGTGGTAAGAAAGGCAAATGCCATGTCCGAATCATTTTGAGAGGACTAGAATATAAAAGCAAGGATGTGACGCTGAGGCTTTTTAAGGTACTGATCAAACCACGCTCGGAGCATTGTGAGTAATTTTGGGACCCATATCTAAGAAAGGCTGTGCTGGCTTTGGAGAGGGTCTAGAGGAGCTTCATGAGAATGATCGCAGGAATGAGTAGTGTTTGATGGCTCTGGGCTTGTACTGTCGGGAGTTTCGGGAGTTTAGAAGATGGGACGAATGACCTAATTCTGTTTCGATGCCTCATGGTCAGCTTATGTTGATACGAGCCAAAGCCACGACAGTGTGTGAGTTGGAGGGGAATTTGCAGGTGATAGTTCCTCTGCACCTGCTGTCCTTCCTTGCCCTGAGTCGTAAAGATCCGGGTTTGGGAAACGTTGCTGCAGGCCTTATCCTCTGTCTGCTGAAAAGTGTTTTGCAGATGGCAACCATCCGAGGTCATAGTGTGCCAGTGAAATGTTTATATTGCTAAATCAGCAGGCTGGCTTGTCCTTAAGGGTGCCAAGTTGGAACTGCAATCTCTCAGGCAAATGGTGAGTATTCCTTCGCAGACATGATTTGTGTCTAGTAGTCTTTACTTTCTTAGGGGGTGACGGAGCTATGGCTTATCACCGTACACGTGAACAAACTTCAACAGATGTAGTGCTAAAAGTATACGATGAGGCCAACCTCAGGGTGGGGGAGCAACACCTTATATTCCATCTGAGTAGCCTCCCAACAGATGGCATGAACATCAATTTCTCCTTCCGGTAAAAGAATCTTCCCTCCCCCTCCCCTCTTCTTCTATTCCCTACTCTGGCCTTTTACCTCTTCTCATCTGTCTATCACACCATGCACCCCACCGTGTCCCCACGTTCCCTTTCTCCTGAAGGCCCACACCACCAGATTAAGGAACAGCTGTATCCCTTCAACACGTTGCTTCTTGAACCAACCAGCATAATGCAAATCAATTGAAATCACCAACACTTCAATCACTTTTAGATTAGATTAGATTAAGAGAACACTCAGTCCTCTTTTATTGTCATTTAGAAATGCATACATGCATTAAGAAATGATACAATGTTTCTCCAAAGTGATATCACAGAAAACAGGACAAACCAAAGACTAACACTGACAGAACCACATAATTATAACATATAGTTACAGCAGTGCAAAACAATACCATAATTTGATAAAGAACAGACCATGGGCATGGTAAAAAAAAGTCTCAAGTCCCGATTGACTCCCGAGTCCCCAAGAGCAGGTGGCAAAAAGGGAGAAACTCCCTGCCATAAACCTCCAGACACCGTCAACTTGCCGATGCCTTGGAAGCAGCCGACCACAGCCGACACCGAGTCCGTCCATCCAAAAACTTTGGGCCTCCGACCAGCCCCTCCGATACAGCCTCCTGAGCGCCATCCTCTGCCGAGCGCCTTCGACCTAGCCCTGGCCGCTGAAACAAGCAAAGCCGAGGATTCAGGGCCTTCTGCTCTGGAGATTCTGATTACCACACAGTAGCAGCGGCAGTGAAGCGGGCATTTCAGAAGTTTTCCAGATGTTCCTCCATACTCTCACGTCTGTCTCCATCAAATCAGAATTGTGCACGGTCCCCCACTTGACAGGTTACAGATACAAGGATGATGCCAAGCTTTGAGGATCTGAGTTACAGGGACAGATTGAATAGGTTAGTACTTTATTCCCTAGAATGTAGAAGAATGAGGGGAGATTTGATAGACGTATGCAAGGCTTATTGAGAAAGTAAGGAGGCATGGAATCCAAAGGGACATTGCTTTGTGGATCCAGAACTGGCTTGCCTACAGAAGGCAAAGAGTGTTTGTAGACAGGTCATATTCTGCATGGAGGTCGGTCACCAGTGGTGTGCCTCAGGGATCTGTTCTGGGACCCCTACTCTTTGCGATTTTTATAAATGACCTGGATGAAGAAATGGAGGGATGGGTTAGTAAATTTGCTGATGACACAAAGGTTGGAGGTGTTGTGGATAGTGTGGAGGGCTGTCAGAGGTTACAGCGGGACATTGATAGGATGCAAAACTGGGCTGAGAAGTGGCAGATGGAGTTCAACCCAGATAAGAGTGAGGTGGTTCATTTTGGTAGGTCAAATATGATGACAGAATATAGCATTAATGGTAATACTCTGGGCAGTCTGGAAGATCAGACGGATCTTAGGATCCAAGTCCATAGGACACTCAAAGCTGCTGCGCAGGTTGACTCTGTGGTTAAGAAGGCATACAGTGCATTGGCCTTTGACAATCGTGGGATTGAGTTTAGGAGCTGAGAGGTAATGTTACAGCTATAAAGGACCCTGGTCAGACCCCACTTGGAGTACTGTGCTTAGTTCTGGTCGCCTCACTACAGAGAGGATGTGGAAACCATAGAAAGGGTGCAGAGGAGATTTACAAGGATGTTGTCTGGATTGGGGAGCATGCCTTATGAAAATAGGTTGAGTGAACTTGGCTTTTTTTCCTTGGAGCGACGGAGGATGAGAGGTGACCTGATGGAGGTGTATAAGATGATGAGAGGCATTGATCGTGTGGATAGCCAGAGGCTTTTTCCCAGGGCTGAAATGGCTAGCACAAGAGGGCGCAGTTTTAAGGTGCTTGGAAGTAGGTACAGAGGAGATGTCAGGGGTAAGTTTTTTTACACAGAGAGTGCTAAGTGCGTGGAATGGGCTGCCAGCGACGGTGGTGGAGGCAGATATGATAGGGTCTTTTAAGAGACTCCTGGGCAGGTACATGGAGCTCAGAAAAATAGAGGGCTATGTGTAACCCTAGGTAATTTCTAAGGTAAGGACATGTTTGGCACAGCTTTGTGGTCCGAAGGGTCTGTATTGTGCTGTAGGTTTTCTACGTTTCTATGTTTTTATACAAAATTACGAGAGGTGTAGATAGGGTTAACGCAAGCAGGCTTTTTCCACTGAAGTTGAGTAAGTCTACATCTAGTGGTCATGGGTTAAGGGTGAAAGGTGAAATGTTTAAGGGGAACATGAGGGGAACTTCTTCACTCAGAGGGTGGTGAGAATGTGGAACGAGCTGCCAGCACAAGTGGTGGATACTGGTTTGATTACAACATTTAAGAGAAATTTGGGTAGTTAAATGGATGGGAGGGGTATGGAGGGCTTTGGTCCAGATGTAGGTTGAGGGGGCTAGTCAGATTAATAGTTTGGAATGGACTAGATGGGCCAAAAGTCCTGTTCCTGTGCTCGATGACTTTGCATGAAAATGGACTTCAGCTTTTCTTTCTTTCTGATTTTGTTCTTCCTTGTAAAACAATATTTTTAGTTTATGTCTGATTTGTGTTTTTTCTTGTGAATGCTGCTTTTCGTCAATGCTTTGCACCTGTGGTGCTGCAGCAAATAAGTTTTTCATTGCACCTGTGCATACATTTACTGATGCCTATGACAATAAAACTTGACTTTGAAGTGTTAGGGACAAGATTCTCACTGCAGGATACACAGCATCTTATCTACTGTCTATTACACCGCTGGCGGTTAGGGCAGCAATGAAAGCCCTCTATCTCTGGCAGTCGTCTGGGCTTCCTTCATCATGTCAATAGTTTGATTTTCACTACTGTCAGTCCTGAACGGAGACTCAGGAATACTGTCACACTCAGATGTAGAAGGATTCTTCATTGCTCTTTCCATAACAGCTTTGTTTTACCAGTTAGGGTTGTTAGCTGAGCTGAACTCCTGAACTTGGAGGAATGGTGGACCACTCTTTGTCTGACCTCTACCCTCTGACCTGTTTGGCATGGGTGACCCTACCAAGAACCAAAGCATAAAGCTCTGACTCCAGCCAACGTAGCTCTCCGGGTCATTGAGGCACACAAGCCTCCAAACACTACAACGAGTTTGTGGACCTCTTGGAGGAAACACAGCCTTTGCCCTGTCCTTGTAGCCATGGCATTTATGCAGTTTGTCCGTCAAAAAGTGGTCAAGGCACAAGAAAGCAACATCCATCTTCATGGAACCCCGCCATCCAGGCCATGCTGTCTTCTCACTGCTGCTATCTAAAAGGAGGTAAAGGAGACCTGGGTTCCACACCACTAGGTTATTACCCTTCAACCATTAGGCTCCTGAACCACCATGGATAACCTCATTCACCCCAACTCTGAACTGATTCCACAATCTACAGATTCTACAACTCATATTCTCAGTATTGTTTACTTATTTGTTTGTTTGTTTACGTATTGATTTGCACAGTATGTCTTCTTTTACACATTTTTTACAGTCTTTGTGTGTAACTTTTCATTGATTCAATTTGTTTAATTGTCATTCAACCACAGAAGAATACTCATGAACAGGGCCAAATGAGACAGCGTTACTCAAGGGCCAAGGTACAAAACACAGCACCAATAGTCACACACGGCACAAAGCACATATAGCAAATACAAGATAGCAAGCACGTAAAGATATTAATAAAATACAGCCACACAAAAAATGTCCAGACCCTGAGTCCATTAATGCCGCGGAAATCTGCAGTCGACCACAATACAGCTTGTCTTCTGCCGAGCGAACACTGGGGGGCAGCACCGACTCCAGCCTGGATGCCATGCCACACCGCCCCCGGTGGACCGCGCCGGCTCTGACACCTCTCTCCTGGAGGCTGTGAACAGGCGACACTGTGGCTTGAGGCCCTGAGTCCATTAATGCCACATAAATCTGCAGTTGACCACAATACATTGTATTAAATTACTTTGTTCTACTGTGAATGCCTGCAGCGGATAGTCCGGTCAGCTGAGAAGATCGTCGGGGTCTCTCTTCCCGCCATTACAGACATTTACACCACACGCTGCATCCGCAAAGCAAACAGCATTATGAAGGACCCCACGCACCCCTCATACAAACTCTTCTCCCTCCTTCCATCTGGCAAAAGGCTATGTAACAGTTTCTTCCCCCAAGCCATCAGACTGCTCAATACCCAGAGCCTGAACTGACACCAACCCACTGCCCTCTACCGTGCCTATTGTCTTGTTTATTATTTATTGTAATGCCTGCACTGTTTTGTGCACTTTATGCAGTCCTGGGTAGGTCTGTAGTCTGGTGTAGTTTTTTTGTGTTGTTTTACATAGTTCAGTGTAGTTTTTGTATTGTTTCATGTAGAACCATGTTGTCTCATTTTTACTATGTTCTGTACCAGCAGTTATGGTCGAAATGACAATAAAAAGTGACTTGACTTGAAGAGAATGAATCTCAGGGCCGTATATGGTGACAAATACGCACTTCGATAATAAACTTTCTTTGAACTTTGGAACTGGGGGTAGTACTGAGTGATAAATTCCATAGTGTTTTACTTTGATGGGATTAGCATCGTCAGCAGTGAAGACCAATGATTAGAAAGTGATTGCTTATAAAGTGTTGTCTGAACTGCAAAAGGACAAGAAAACCCAATTATTCACAGGCACACTTCTAATCTAAAGCACAACAAAATAATAATATCATATTTCTGCATGACTTTACAGACATTGCAAGGGTGAGATACCTTTAAAGTATAGTCACTGTTAGAACCCAAGGATATCAGCTTCCATTGACAATAGAACGCCTTCTTCATGCCTGCATTCACAGAAGCTTCTGACAGCAGAATTTATCCTTGACACATCAGGCAGACCAGCCGAGTTCAAAATTTACCTTCACTGCTGTTCCAGCTCGTTGGTGTTGACAGTCATGCTGGATGCATTTTTTTTATCTCATGAATTTATTGTTTGTGACAAATAAAACCTTTAAACATAGGAGCAGAATTAGGCCATTCAGATTCCCATTGAATCTGCTTGACCATTCCATCTTGGCTGATTTATTATCTCTCTCAACTGCATTCTCCTGCCTTCTCCCCGTAACCCTTGACGCCTTTACTAATCAAGAACCTATCAACTTCAGCTTTAAAATATATCCAATGACAGCTGTCTGTGGCAATGAATTCCACAGATTCGCCACTCTCTGGCTAAAGAAATTCCTCCTCATCTCTGTCCTAAAGGGATACTCTTCTACCCTGAGGCTGTGCCATTTGGTCACAGACTCCCCCACTACAGGAAACATCCTCTCCACATCGGCTCTATCTCGGCCTTTCAATATTCGATAGGTCTCAATGAGAGTCCCTTCCTATTCTTTTAAACTCGAATGAGTACAGGCTCAGAGCCATCAAATGCTCCAAATACATTAACCCTTTATTTCACGGGATCAGTTTAGTCACTAAACCGGGGTTCCCAACCTTTTTTATGCCATGGACCAATGAGTCTGCAGACCCCAGGTTGAAACCTATGTTTTAGTGAATCTCCCCTGGACCGTCTCCAGTGCCAGTATATCTTACATATACTTCAATACATTGTATTCCATTTGCCACATCTTTCCCGTTCAGCCAATCTGTCTAAGTACTTCTGCACACATCCCAGCTTTCTCAGTGCTTCTGGCTCCTCTACCTATATTTGTACTGTCCACAAAGCCATCAATTCCATTACTCAAGTCATTGACATATAACGTGAACAGAATTTCATGATAGGGAGAAGAATGGCGTTGACCCACTGCTACTGGAACATTTTCCCTGTCATCGAATGGTTATACTTCCTTCTACCATGTGCCCAACAAACACAGCATCGATTTCCCACCTATCCAGATGGAAACCCACCAAATGCTCTGGCTCATGAGCAGACAGCTGCCTACTTCTTAGCTGATTACATTGTTCCCAAGTCTCTATTGCGTCAATTTTTATCCCCCAGAGCATAAAGGTACTATTGTTCACCACCATCATAGAGAACATCCTCACTTGAGCTATTGTTGTCTTGTTTAGTTTAACATCCTCTCGCAACATACAGCACAAAAACAATGTGAACTGTCAGATCAGCGGAAAAGGCCACTGGCTGCAGACCGCCATCACTGTAGGATTTGTATGTGTCCAGAAGAAGCGGGCAGGGAAATCTTTGCAGACACTACCCACCCTGCAAACTGCCTTTGACAAAAGCTCCCTTGTGGAGTTTTTCCCTTTTCCCCCATGGCCCACTCTCCTCTCCAATCACATTCCTTCCTCTCCAGCCCTTTACCTTTCCCGCCCACTTGGCTTCACTACTACCTTCTAGCTAATACTCCTTCCCCTCCCCTGACCTTTTTATTCTGGCATCTTCCCCCTTTTCTTCTCAGTCCTGAAGAAGGGCCTCGGCCCGAACCATTGACCGTTTATTCATTTCCATAGATGCAGCCTGACTTGCTGAGTTCCTCCAACATTTTGTTACAAGGTGGGAAAAGCATTAATGCTATATATTGCTGTTGGCATCCATCTGTCTCGAAGGACAATGGGTGATGATGATCGTCATCAGAAGCCTGAGATGCCCAATTGTCAAGATCCCCCTCTCAACCTCACCGGTGTAGTCTAAAGGAGAGCTTATGGAGCAATACGTTTGGCTGCAGGAGCTGCCAGAAGGATGTTCAATGACATCCAGTCGCCTTAGGGGCTCCGTTCCGGATTTGCTGTCTGGGTTTACTCCTGTAGTCTTCGTCTCTCCCGAGGCTGCCCACAAAGCAGTGGGGCTACTTACCCATAGCTGGGGATCTGGTTTACGAGCACCAGGGCGTGTCCACACACTGGTGGGCCTGTGTGCTACGCGTGCAGGGGCCGGACCTCCTCCCCGTCCTCTGTAGTTCAGCCTGAGTCTGAAAGGAGTTCAGTTTCCGTGTGTTGCCAGCGAGGAGGCACGACATGAGGCTTGCTGTTGGAGAGGCTATGTATTGGCAGGGAGAGACTCACACTTTCAGCTCTCCTGTTCGCGAGACTGCTAACCAGTGGTGGAAGCTGAAAATGAGAGCGACAAGCACTACCCACAACATCACCACACTAGATGCATCACAACGGCCATTTTGACACTGTGCATACCCCTATGACGCTATACATACCCCCCATAATTTTGTACCATTTATAATTTTTCAGTGATACAAATTCTGACACCATTGTAGCAGCTGAGGAATTTACATTCAGCTAATCAAATCAATAGGAATAAATAGCTTGGATCACTGAGGATAACACAGACACATAAAAACCCTCCTGGCACAGCCTTTCCTGACCTACCACAAATGTTAATCAACACGCACACAAAATGCTGGAGGAACTCTGCAGGTCAGGCAGCATCTACGGAGGGAAGTTAACAGTTAACGAGTAAAAGAATAAAAAAGATTTTCTCCTGTTTTTATCATATATGTTACTCCAGATCTGTCAGCCTATCCACATAGTTCAGGGGTAACTGAGAATGAGTATTAATTCACTCAGGATATGCCCTCTTCTCATTGTTACCATCAGGAAGGAGGTACAGGAGCCTGAAGGCACACACTCAATGATTCAGGAACAGCTTCTTCCCCTCTCCCATCTGATTTTTAAATGGACATTGAACCCAATGACACTACCTCCAACCTGATGGCATGACATCTGGGTAGCCTCCAACATGATGGCATGAGTCTATCCACGGCCTCCTCTGCTGTAAAGATGAGGCCACACTCAGGTTGGAGCAACAACACCTTATATTCCGTCTGGGTAGCCTCCAACCTGATGGCATGAACATTGACTTCTCTAACTTCCGCTAATGCCCCACCTCCCCCTCGTACCCCATCCATTATTTATTTATATACACACATTCTTTTTCTTTCTCACCTTTTTCTCCCTCTGTCCCCCTCACTATACCCCTTGCCCATCCTCTGGATTTCCCCCCTCCCCCTTTTCTTTCTCCCTGGGCCTCCTGTCCCATGATCCTCTCATATCCCTTTTGCCAATCACCTGTCCAGCTCTTGGCTCCATCCCTCCCCCTCCTGTCTTCTCCTATCATTTCGGATCTCCCCCTACCCTTCCCACTTTCAAATCTCTTACTAGCTCTTCCTTCAGTTAGTCCTGACGAAGGGTCTCGGCCTGAAACGTCGACTGTACCTCTTCCTAGAGATGCTGCCTGTCCTGCTGCGTTCACCAGCAACTTTTATGTGTGTTGCTTGAATTTCCAGCATCTGCAGATTTCCTGGTGCTCACTTTTTTATATTATTTCTGATTTGTACTATTTTAAATTTACATATACTGCAATTGATTTACATTTTTTTGCTTTTTCTACATTTATCTTGTATTGCATTGTCCTGCTGCTGCTAAGTTAACAAATTGCATGACATATGCCAGTGATATTAAACCTGATTGTGATTCTGAAATTCTAGCCTTGCCAATAGTGCGCTATCTCATTGTGACTCTGTCTCCACTCTCCCAACTAGTTCTCAGATGGTTCACCAGGTTAACGGTGCCGTTAACTTGCAGCTGTTGTTCAGCGGCTAGGACCTGGGGTGATGCTGTGAGGGCAGAATATGAGAGCTGAGGTTCAGTAATTCAATCAACACTAATTGGGAAATCATCAAAGCTGAGGGTAAATGAAGAATGTGTCCCAATAAATTCAGCAGCTTCATCTTGGTAGTGCTTGACGTAGGATGCTACCTTTCCAATCATTGCCCGCCAATTAGCGACAACCTTCTCCCTCTGCATCAGAAGGTTGTGCAGTCAAAGTTCGAAGTTCAAACTAAATTTGTTATCAAAGTACTTATATGTCAATATATACTACCCTGAGATTCATTTTCTTGTGGGCATTCACAGTAGGTAAAAAGAAAGACAATAGAATTGTATTGTATTAGAATTAGGCATGAAGGAATATGGGGAGAAGGCAGGAGATTGGGACTGACAGGGAAATGGATCAGCCATGATGAAATGGTGGTGCAGACTTAATGGGCCGAATGGCCTAGTTCTGCTCTCATATTTATGGTCTTATAGAATCAACGGAAAACTGCACGCAAAGATTGACAAACAGCCCAATCTGCTAAAGAAGACAAACTGTGCAAGTAGAAAGAAAAGCAGATAGAGAGATGGATGGATAGATAAATAAATAATATCGAAACGTAAGTTATAGAGTCAAGAGGTTCAGTTGTTCAGACCAAATATCACATGGGGAAAAAATATGATCTAAGTGACCTTGATTGTAGGCGCCAGTTTGAGTGGTTTGAGTATCTCAAAAACTGCTGATCTCCTGGGATTGTCACACACAACGATCTCTAGAATTTACAGAGGTCGGCGAGAAAAACAAAAAAAAAATCAAGTGAGTGGTGGGTAGTTCTGTGGGTTAATCAGGACGTTCAGAGGAGAAAGTCTAGACTGGTTCATGCAGACAGGAAGGTGACGGTAACTCAAATAACCACGTGTCACAACAGTGGTGGGCAGAAGAGCATCTTCAAACCTTGAAGTGGATAGGCTACAGCACAAACAGCATGATCATGAACATATACTCAGTGGTTACTTTATTAAGTACAGCAGGTAGCTAATAAAGTGCTACTAAGTGTCTATCTACGCATCATTAACTCTGTTTCTGGGAGCTTATATATGTTGACGGCTGCATTTCATCTTCTGCAAAAGAAATACTTCATTGGGTGTGCCTTAGATTGAGCGAATATGTAACTACAAGTCTTGCTCTAACTGTGAAAAGGAAGATCCCAGTGTCCCAGTGTTGGAGAGATTTAGAAAGCAAAGATGCAAAGTTTTCCTGTTCCTCCCAAACCTCGCTAGATAAAGGTCATGGCCCATTACTCACAGAATGAATCCAATATTTTATTGCCCGTAAAGATTAAAATCCTGATTTGTTTTTAAGTGAACATAAATTCCTCTAAGGAATCACAGATTTGGAGAATTTGAAAATTAAGTCACCTGCTATTTCACTTCCAGTTCCATGAGTTTCAGAATTTAAGTTGTGTGCAAGCAAACCTTATTATGGTAATTTAAAAAAAACAGTGGAGAGATTTTCTTATTCTGGCTTCTTCTTCCTTTCCAGTCCTCATCCTAAAACATCAACTGTTCATTCCCCTCCATAGATGCTGTCTAATGTGCAGAATTCCTCCAGTATTTTGAGTGTGTTGCAGTGAGGGGGTGGGCTGATAACAGAGTGACATCTCAGGAGTTTTACTCATGGACTGCTTGTTCAATATTAAAAGCATTTACATGAATTCTCTGATTCCATCCCCTGTCCGTAAGAGCAATGGTCCCCAACCATCGGGCCGTGGACCGGTACCGGGCCGCAAAGCATGTGCTACCGGGCCGCGAGGAGACGATATGAGTCAGCTACACCTTTCCTCATTCCCTGTCACGCCCACTGTTGAGCTTGAACGCACGCGACATCGTTACCCGCGCGTCATCCACGGGAAGGAGATCAACTCCTCAAGCTTGCAAATGACGGCGGGCTGAAAAGTATGTTTGACATAACATTTCTGCCGGCATTCTGGATCAAAGTCAAGGCTAAATATCCTGAGATAGCCATGAAAGCACTGAAAACGTTGCTTCCATTTCCAACATATCTCTGCAATGAATACAACGAAAACTAAATTGCAGAATAGATTAGATATAAGGAACCCCCTTCGAGTATCGCTGTCTCCCATCACCCCTCGATGGCACCGTCTTGTTGCAGGAAAACAAGCCCAGGGCTCACACTGATTCAGCAATATTGGTGTGTTGCAATGATTTTATATGTTCATACGGGGAAAATATGTGCTGTGTGTTTAATATCCAAACTTTACTTAAAATGTTATGATGCTATTGACTTATAGGTGACTTATATAACCATATAACAATTACAGCACGGAAATAGGCCATCTCTGCCCTTCTAGTCCGTGCCGAACGCTATCCTCACCTAGTCTCACTGACCTGCACTCAGCCCATAACCCTCCATTCCTTTCCTGTCCATATACCTATCCAATTTTTCTTTAAATGATAGTATCAAACCTGCCTCTACCACTTCTACTGGAAGCTTGTTCAACACTTACTTCAAGCTCTCCTGTCCTCCCCTGATAATTGACCTATCACTATATTCATGCGAGGAAAATATGCGCTGTGTGTTTAATATTAAATTCATTAGATAAACCCTTTCAGAAATGAAATTGAGTGTATTAGCCACTTATCACCTATACTCCGGTCATAATTAACCCCCCTCCCCCCCCCCCGGCCGAACAGAGTCGCCAAAAATGATTTGTAGGGAAAAAAATCAGCATGTATACGCATGCACACACAGGTGCCCGCGCAAGGCTTCATGGTCATGGTAGTCTTTCACGACATATTTGACTGCTGCTGTTGTCCGCTGACAACCCTACCACCCCACCGCCCCCCCGGTCGGCTGGTCCACAAGAATATTGTCAATATTAAACCAGTCCGCGGTGCAAAAAAGGTTGGGGACCCCTGCATAAGAGCATAAGACCATGAGACATAGGAACAGAATTAGGCCTTTTGATCCAACGAGTCTGCTCCGCCATTTGATAATGGTGATACATTTTCCCTGTCAATATCATTCTCCTGTCTTCTCCCCAAAACCTTTCACGCCCATACTAATCAAGAATCTATCATCTGCTGCTTTAAATACATGCAATAGCTTGGCCTCCTCAGTCGTCTGTGGCAATGAATTCCACAGACTCACCACCTTCTGGTAAAAGTTCTTCAGATCTTTTCCGCCCTCTTGTGCTAGAATCTTCTACTGTTGGAAACATCCTCTACACATACACTCAAACTAGGCCTTTCAATATTTGATGGTTTTCAATGAGACTCCCCATTCTTTTAAATTCCTTTGAGTATAGCCCCAATCAAACTTCAAAATTCATTATATGTGAACCCTACATCTTTCTCATGCACCTCCTCTGGACCCTCTCCAGTGCCTGTACATCCTTTCCTCGACACAGGGCTCAAAACTACTACTAATACTCCAAGTGAGGCTTCACCAGTAGTTTATAAAGCCTCAACATTGCACCTTTGCTTTTACATTTGAGTACTTTTGAAGTGAATACTAACATGGCATTTGCTTTCCTTACCACCGATTCAGCTGCAAGTCAACCTCTAGGGAATCCTGCGTGAGATCGCCGAAGTCCCCTTGCTCCCCCGTTTAGAAAATAGTCCTTGCCTTTATTCCTTCTTCAATGTGCATGGCCATAGACTTCCCTAAGTGCCTAAATAATGATCTTCCAGCATGTTGTCCAGACATCACAAAGCATTTTACAAGCGGTTAATTATTTTTGATAGACAGTCACCACGGTAACGCAGGGAAGAGTGACAGCCTGGTGCTGTGGAGCACCGTATGGTCTACAGCAACGCAGGAGAGTAGTCATTTATTTTCCACCCAACAGAGCGATGCTAGAGTAGCCAGCAAATGCTGGCCTTGCCAAGGACGCTACTTAAAGGAGTAGCACCAGAGTGTTTAAGTGGTTGTGATTTGTTATCTCATATACATTGAAACATGCAGTGAAATCGTCATTTGCATTAATAATTTGCTGGCGGGAGGAGAAAATGGCGGCGCGACACAGCACACGCAGCTCTCCGGTGAAATGATATCGTATTTGTAAGTAGGACGCCGTGCACAATTCTGATTTGATGGAGACAGCCGTGAGAGCACAGAGGAACATCTGGAGAAATTTCTGAAATGCCCGGTTCACTGCCGCTGTTAATGTGCGATCGAGAATCTCTGGAGGGAAGGCCCCAAATCCTCGGCTTTGCCTATTGCTGGTGACTGAGGCTGAAGTCGAAGCGTTTGGCAGAGATGGTGCTCGGTACGTGGTGTCGGAGGGCTGATCGGAGGCTCGAAAGTTTTCGGACAACTCAGAGTCGGACTGTGGTCAGGCGTGGCAGGGAGAGTTTTCTTCCTTCTCCCGTCTGCGTGAGATGTGGAACTTTTGAGAGCCTTTGAACTTTTTTACTGTGCTCATGGACTGTTCTTCATCAAGTTATGGTATTGTTGCACTGTTGTAACTATATGTTATAATTATGTGGTTTTTCTTAGTTTTTCAGCCTTGGTCTGTCCTATGTTTCTGTGATATCACCACGGAGGAATATTGTATCATTTCTTAATGCATGCATTACTAAATGACAACAAAGGAGGACTGCGTGTCCTCATAATCTAATCTAATCTAATCAACACACCCAAGCATGTGCTGGGGGCAGCCCGCAAACATCGCCACACATTCTGGCACCAATGTAGCATGCCCGCCGTGCTCAGCAGAACAACATCGAACACAACAAAATGGTCCACAGCACGGAACAAAGCAGAACCACTGTGGTAGTTAATGGGTTAATCCTGTGCCACTCATTAGCTGCTCCCCTCTGGGAGGAGTTCACATCTGAGTAGCCTCCAACCTGATGGCATGAATGTCGATTTTTCCTTCCAGTAAAAAATTCCACCACTCCCCCTCCTTCTATTCCACACTCTGGCCTTTTACCTCTTCTTACCTACCTATTACTTCCCCCTGTCTCCTCTCCTCCTTCCCTTTCTCCTATGGTCCACTCTCCTCCCCTATCAGGTTCATTCTTCTCCAGCCCCTGACCTTTCCCACCGGCTATCCTCTTTCCCCTCCCTCCACCTTTTTATTCTATCGTCTTTCTCCTTCCTTTCAAGTTCTGAAGAAAGGGTCTCGGCCCGAAATGTCGACTGTTTATTCATTTCCATTTATGCTGCCTGGCCTGCTGAGCTCCTCCAGCATTTTCTGTGTGTTTCTCAGTGGGAAAAGGATTAATGTAATGTATTGCTGTTGGCATCCATCTGTCTCGACGGGCGATGGGTGATGATCCATCCTTTGGAGTTCCAGCATCCACAGACTTTTTAAGTTTAAGGCTGATGATTGCCTACACTCCTGCTTTGTCCCTCATAACCCTCGTGTGCAATCCATCTGACACAGAATACATGAGAGCCTGTAGTCCGTTAATTTGTCTAGTACCTTTAGTATTTGTGAATGATTAAGATCCATGATCCCCTCCAAGCCTTTGACGTTCCACCAACTACAGTGCTGAAGTCTTGGCTGGTTCTGCTGAGAAGAAGGATGAGTTATAGAAGTAGGGCGATCACTCGAATCAAGTATAATGTTTGCCTCAGGGGTTGTCTATTATCCTCCTCATGGAGAACTTCTGTGTGTGACTTTGTTTAACGTTGGGAGGCTGATGCACAGGCAGCCTCCACACAGTCTTTGATAAATTGTGGTCAGCATCCAGGGGCATGGAATGCAAGATGACTGGGGACCTTTATCTGCTGCAGCCTTCCTCCAGCTTCACCGCCATTGTGATGTGCCATCATCTTCTGCCAGCTCCACTGCTGAAGTCTTGGTTGGATCGCTCTTTGTCTGTGTCCTCCCCTTTGACCCTACCAGGAGCTAGATGCCAGATGGCTAAGCCCCAGATGGCATAGCTCATGGGATCTCAGCCTCTTCACCATGACAAAGTGACAATCCTTGGAGATCATTGTGGAGACGATCCACAGAGATACTCAGCACAAAAAGAGACCTTTCAGCTCATGGAGTCGTTGTCAGTCATCAAACATCTATTTTACACAATATCTATTCTCACATTCCCCTCTCCTCCGTCATCTCCAGCCCCTCTCCTCTGCAGATTCTACAACTCACCTATACTGAGGGGTAACCTACAATGTCTTTGGAATGTGGAAGGAAACTGGAGCAGCCAGAGGAATCCCTCAGATTCATCAGCAGACCAGGCAACTTCTGCACAGATAGCAAAGCCCGAACCTGGAATTCATAGGCAACAACTCGAACACCTTCTTCACTGTGCCTCCATTTGGTAAATCAAGAATTGGCCGATCGGTTGACAATCTGTCACATGCACTGAAGTTGCCGAGTGGTGGCGTAGTGGCATCCGCACCAGACTTTGAGGCCAATGGTCCCCGGTTCGAATCCAGCTGGTTCCTTGCACACTCTTGATCCATACTGGGCGGAGCGTCAAGCTAGCAAATCGGCCTCGTAAAAAACAAAAATGCTAAAGAAATGGCTGCTACCCCATGTGCCACAAGGCACGGAAAAGAACAAGGCACTGAGGTAGACTAAAAAACTTTGCTTTGCATTCATCCCGCAGAGGTCCCTTCATTACATAAGTGCTCTGAGGTGGTACAAGAAAGAAGCAAAAACAGAAATGTGGAGTGAAGTGTCACTGTTACAGAAAGCGTGCAGTGCCTCTCTGCGCCTTGAGGCAGATCGAGCGGCAACATTGTTGTTTTTTTTTTCCACAAAGCCGAGTTGCCATCTCGATGGTCAACCCAGCACGGATAGAAAGTGTGCAAGGACCGGCCGGTTCGAATGCGAGACCGCTCACCTCGAACTCCAGTACAAGAGCCACTACGCCACCAGCCAGCTATGGCAAAGAGTAGCATAATGAGGTAGATTGTGAAATCAAGTATCCCTGATTACCTCCTTATTTTCCCAGTCCTTCGGTAATATTTGCCTTAACTGCTTACTTTCATCTTATATACTCGTAGAAGCTCTGACTGTTCTTACAGTCCTTGCTGGCTCACTCTCATCATCGATTCTCTCCCTCAGTTATTTTATTACCTCTACTCTGGTCTGCTGGGGCAAATTTTTATCCATTAAGTTGTTTGCTAACACAGATTACCTGGCCATTACCACAATATTTAGGATCCTTCTGCGCAGCACCCTGTGGACTCACTTTCAAGGGCTCTGCAACTCATTC
The DNA here is from genome assembly GCF_030028105.1 of Mobula birostris. Classification (NCBI taxonomy): domain Eukaryota; kingdom Metazoa; phylum Chordata; class Chondrichthyes; order Myliobatiformes; family Myliobatidae; genus Mobula; species Mobula birostris. The sequence continues at coordinate 8,863,559 of NC_092380.1, forward strand.
TCAGCATTATTTCTTTTTTATTTTCACATCGGTTGTTTGTCAGTCTTAGTTTATGTATGTTTTTTTCATAAATTCTATTGTATTTATTTTTCTGTAAATGCCTGCAAGAAAATAAATCTCAGGTTAGTGTAGGGTAACATATAAGTACATTGATAATAAAATTTTCTTTGACTTTGACAATGTTTACATCGGTGGTGCGCTAGTGGAACAGGTCAAAAGCTTTAAGTTCCTCGGGGTCGATATCACAAGTGACCTGACTTGGTCCAACCAAGCAGAGTCCACTGCCAAGAAGGCCCACCAGCGCCTTTACTTCCTGAGAAAGCCAAAGAAATTTGACTGTCGCCTAAAACGCTCACTAATTTTTATAGATGCACCGTAGAAAGCATTCTTCTAGGGTGCATCACAACCTGGTATGGAAGTTGTCCTGTCCAAGACCGGAAGAAGCTGCAGAAGATCGTGAACACAGCCCAGCACATCACACAAACCAATCTTCCGTCCGTGGACTCACTTTACACCGCACGCTGTCGGAGCAGTGCTGCCAGGATAATCAAGGACACGACCCACCCAGCCAACGCAGTTTTCGTCCCTCTTCCCTCCGGGAGAAGGCTCAGGAGCTTGAAGACTCGTACGGCCAGATTTGGGAACAGTTTCTTTCCAACTGTGATAAGACTGCTGAACGGATCCTGACCTGGATCTGGGCCGTACCCTCCAAATATCCGGACCTGCCTCCCGGTTTTTTTGCACCACCTTACTTTCCCTTTTCTATTTTCTATTTATGATTTATAATTTAAATTTTTAATATTTACTATTGATTTGTACTCCAGGGAGCACGAAGTGCGGAATCAAATATCGCTGTGATGACTGTATGCTCCTGGCAACAATAAAGTGACGTAAAGTAAAGTTTCCTGCGTTACAGCAGCCATCAACACAATCAATCTATGCTTATAAGCTATCTTATGTATTTATATTTATTGTGTTTTTATCATTATTATCATTGGGTTCTTTATCTTTTGTAGTTTTTTTGGGTTGCATCAGATCTGGAATAACAATTATTTAATTCTCCTTTACACTTGTGTACAGGAAATGACATTAAGCAGTCTTGAATCAGGAATGTTGAATCGCTTTTGCAAAACTACTTCACTGACTGCAAAACATTTTAGAGTGTTCTAAAAGGAGCTCTGAAAGCCTTTATATCACCACAACCATAACAAGTCCACCACCCTCCACCATTATCCAAAAAACTGTTGTAAAATACATTGAGGTCACCAATGCAAGTACGTTAGTGATGGCATTTGAATAGTTTGCTGCTTTGTATAAAATTGCCACTGGGGTACAGTACTGTGCAAAAATCTTAGGCTCATGTATATAGCCGGGGTGCCACAGACTTCTGCACAATACTGTAGTTGTCAATGTGGAACAGAGAGTGAGTTTGCAAATCGGGCAGGAATGGTAAGAGTGAAGTGCCGTGGGAGGGGTGTGGGATGGATGGCAGAGAAGGAGTGCCAGGGAAACTGGGGGTGGGGGCAGGGTGCAGGGGAGATGCTGTTGCAGACTCAACCACCATTGAAACACCAGGCAATTGGTGTATTGATTATTATAGAATATCTCTGTGGTGCTTCCTGCTACCTCCCCTCTCGCTTCCTCTTTTCCCAACCATGATTCCCCTCTCCCTGCCTCCTTCCCACTCTCAGTCCACAATAGAGACCCGTATCAGAACCAGGTTTATCATCACTCACATTTGTCATGAAATTTATTTTTTTATATGACAGCAGTACAGTGCAACATGTAAAATTCCTACAGTACATGTGACTTTTGCTAGTATTGTATGTGTAGTGAATCTCATCCTTGACTGAATTATAAGGCAGCGACAGGATATGTGAACATAGGAATTGGGAGCAGGAGTAGACTGCTTGGCCTTTCAATGCTGTTCTGGTATTAAGAGAGACAATGGGTTGTCTGCTTGTAACTTCCACTCCACATTCTCATCTATGTTAATAGCCCTTTATTCCCTTGCTTTCCCACCCCTACATTAAAATAATTAAAGACTCTCTTCCATTGGAACGAGTGGTTTCCTAAGACCCCAATGCTTGGACAAAATATTTCACTACACCTCTGACTTTGTTTCTTTGTTTTGTGGCTGTCAGTGAGGAAGATGAATCTCAGGATTGTATACGGTATATATACTTTGATAATGAATGTACGTTGAACTTTTGACTTAAACGTTTAACCACTTATTTTTAAACAGTGACCATCACCCCCCACCGGTTCACAGATTCTCCCACGTGATGAACAATCCTCTCCACATTCACTTGGTCAGAGCTCCTCACAATCTTCTCCATTTCCATCATGTTCCTTCTCAGTTTTCTGAACAGGTCCAATCTTTTCTCATAAGATAACCCTCCTTCTACGAATATCAATCTACTGAACCTGAGAGCACAGTACAGGCTCTTAGACCTTTAGATCAATGAAACCTTCCCTCCTCCAATGTTCTATTATTCACGTGCCTTTCTAAGAGTTTCTTAAGTGTCTCTAATGTACCTGCCTCCACCACCACCCCTGACAGGGTGGTCCACACATCCACCAATCTCTGTGTAAAAAAAACCTCCCCCTGACATCAACTTTATACTTTCCTCCCATCACCTTAAAATTGTGCCCCCCTCATAGTAGTTATTTCTGCCCTGACTATCCACTCTTATTATCTTGTACATCTCTATCAAGTCACCTCTCATTCTCCTTCACTCCAAAGAGAAAAACCCTAGCTCACTCAACCAGTCCTCATTATACATGACCACTAATCCAGGTAGCATCCTGGTAAATCTCCTCCGCACCCTCTCTAAAGTTTCCTCATCCTTCCTATAATAAGGCAAGCAGAACTGAACACAATATTCCAAGTGTGGTCTAACCAGGGTTTTGTAGAGCTTTAACATTATCTGGCGGCTCCTGACCTGAATCCCCCAACTACTGACGGCCAACACACCATGCGCCTTCTTAACAACCCTATCGACTTGTGTTGTCTGAACTGCTTCCAAAGCCTTAACGTCCTTCAGTAAAAGAAACCAAATGCACAGTATTTCAGATGTGGTCTCCCCATTGCTAAATGCTTGTCTCGTTTTAAACCTAATCCAATTATGCAGTTGTATGAATTAAACCACAATATTTCTGTTTATTAATAATGCCTCACTAAATGTTATTCAGCAGCGCTGTTACCATATTCATGGTGCCCTTTTCAAGATCTTTACGAATTAGTAAGTAATTGTTTTAATTACTAGTTCCCTAAAGCACAGAGGAGCTTGCCATCTGTTGACGTTGATAGACGGCTCTACAGATCAATCAGACAGAAAAAGGACTGTACAATCTCTTCAGCTTTGTCTGCTCATGTGAAATTGCAGCTAAGTGGAGCATTCTAACTGGGTGCATTGCTGTGTGGTGTGGCGGGGAGCCACGGCACAGCATTGGAAAGTTCTGCAGAGGGTTGCAAACTCAGGCAGCTTCTTCACGGGTACAGGCCCCCCCCCCTCCAGCGAGGGCTTCCAGTTCAAGTTTAATTGTCATTCAGGAATACAGCCAAGTGAGACAGCGTTCTTCCGAGGCCAAGTTGCGAAGCATAGCGCTTACACGGCACAAGGCACATATAGCACGTGTAAGCTAGCACACAAAAAAAATACAAATAACCCCAAGTTTCTGAGTGACATGTCCTGTAAGTTGATGGTGCATGGGTGTTGTCCGCAAGAACAAGAAGTTCTCGACAATCCGCCGATGAAAGTGCGCATGCATGCAATCAAACTTGTCTTCCACCGAGCTAGCACTGGAGGGCAGCACCGACAGAAGGGGTCAGCCCCCAACCCAGCATGGACGGGGCACCACACCATCTCTGGAGTCGCCCCTCCTCAGCTGCTGGTACAGGCAAGCCCGTGGCATGAGGCCGAGCCTTCGCTATCACTGTGGCAACGCAGCTCCCCTGTTGTTGGTCTCACCAATAAAACAGTGAACCGGGGGAGCAGCATTCCTCATTACCAATGGCCGCCAGGGTCTTGCGATCACAAGAAAAACGTCCAAGACAATCACTCGCCATTAGACCGTGCACTGTCTTCACACACCAATTCCAGTATCTCTCTGTAGCAGGCCGCAACAAAGTCTACACCAAGTCCAGCTCCTCCACCTCCTCTGCTATCGAGCAACTCGCTGATGGAGTAGATGCGAAGTACTTGAAGTTCTTAATGCCCAGCAGTGCATTGAGATCATAGAAGAGATGTTTAAAGAAGACGAATACACCTTTGGTTGGCTCTAGATCATGCCACTGCATCCATGCACACTACCATTTTGCTGGAAGGCCTTTCCCTAAATGTAATGTCTCCAAAAAGGCAATGTCCATCATTAATGACTCCCAGGTGGTCCCCTCTTCTCCTTACTACCATCAGGGAGGAGGTACAGGAGACTGAAGACCCACACTCAACACTTTAGAAACAGCTTCTCTCCCTCTGCCATCAGATTTCAGAATGTACAGTAAACCCATGAACACTATCTCACACTTTTCCCCTCTATTCTTGTGCTATTTATTCAATTTTTATATATTTTTATTGTAATTTATCATATATTTTACATGTTGCACAGTACTGATGCTGCCAAACAATAAATTTCACATCATACGTCAGTGATAATAAATTTGATTCTGATTCTCATTCGAAGAACCCAATCAGACATCTCTGCTCAATTGAACAGTTTCCTGTTGCCAGACTGACATCAATGATGAGTCTTGTGGCTTGGAATTAATTTTTAGTGTCAAGAGACTGTGGAGAGTTAACCAACCCTGGGGAGACAGAAAGGGTTATTCTCAAGGTTTTAGAATGGTTTATAGAGAGAGAGCCCTACAGCACAGAAACAGGCCCTTTGATCTCTCTAGCCTGCACCAAACTGTTATTCTCCTCATCCCATCGACTAGCACCCGGGCCAGAGCCCTCCATACCTCTCCCATCCAAGAACTCATCCAAACCTCTATTAAATGTCGAAATCGATCCCGCATCCACCACTTCCACTGGCAGCTTGTCCACACTATTAACACCTTCTGAATGAAGAAGTACTCCCTCTTATTCCCCTTAAACATTTCACCTTTCACCCTGAACTAGTTCTAGTCTCTCCCAACCTCAGTGGAAAAAGGCATGCTTGCACTTACAGTGTCTATACACATGAGTTTATATATCTCAAACAAATCTCCCTCATTCTCCTACACTCCAGGGAAAAACTCAACCAAGTCAAACTTCCTCTGTAACTCAATTCCTCAAATTCCAGCAATATCCTTCTAAATTCCTCAAATCCCAGCAATATTCTTGTAAGTTTTCTCCATGCTCTTTTCATATTATTGATCTCTTTCCTGTAGCAAGGTGACACGAACTGCACAAAATACTCCAAATTAGGCCTCATCTATGTCTTATACAACTTCAAGATAACATCCCAACTCCTGCACTCCTGTGGTTAAAACGAAACAATCAAATTCAGCCTGGATTTCATTTCGGCTGAAGACTATCCTGCCTTTTCAGCAATAACTTTATAGTGAGTTAACTACTGGAAGAAATTGGCCTTCCAATAGAAAAAAATGTACTTCAGTTTTGGCAATGAACACCTCACTGATTGGAAAGGAGGAACACAAGGGCACAGATCTTGAGGACAATACATACCAGGTTAAAATCACTCAGCAAAGCAGATCATTTGGGACCATTACAAAGTACAAAGTAAGTTTATTATCAAAGTACATACATGTCTCCATATACAATGTTTTTTTGTGGGCATACTCAATAAATCAAAGAACCATAATAGAATCAATGAAAGATTGCGCCCAACAAGACGGACCAACATCCAATGTGTGAAAGACAACAAACTGTGCAAATACAAATTAATTAATTAATTAATTAATTAACCAATCATTCAATAAATATCAAGAACATGAGATAAAGAGTCCTTGAAAAGGAGTCCGTAAATTGTGGGAACAGTTCAGTGATGGGGCGGCTGAAGTTGAGTGGTTCAAGAGCCAAATGGTGAAGGGGTAATACCTGCTCCTGAACCTGGTGGTGGGAGTCCTGGGGAATCAGAGAGACAAGCACATGTCAGGAAAACACTGGAATCTCCATTGTGGACATAATTGTGGATGTGGATGCAAGTTGCTCTGAGATATTGCTAGGTTTTTGTCTCATTTGGACAGCGTAAGAAGTATTGGGACTGAGAGGTTCCACATGAAGGGTCTCAACCTGAAATGTCGACTGTCCATCCCCCTCTACAGGTGCTAGGTGATCTCCTCCAGTACGTTGTTTTATCACTCCTGACTCTAGCTTGTCAGTCTCTCAGATCTCTGAGGCTGTGCCCTCGGATCTTAGCATCTCTTGCTAATTAAACATCCCCTCCACGTCCTCTCTATCCAGGCCTTTCACCATCCTGTAGGGTTCAATGAGATATGCCTTCATCTTTCTGAACTCCATTCGACACAGGCCCAGATTCATCAAGCGCTCTTCATCGGTTAAGCCTTTCGTTCCCGGGATGATTCTTGTGAACATCCTCTAGCACTCCTGACATTCTCTCTTGTACTACTCGACTGCAAAGGCTCTCCAAAGGATGCCCCACTTTGAAGAATTTTGCCTCCTCCCATTGGCAGGCAGCATGTGAGACCCTCACCCACTGCTCCCCCTCTGTTTTCTGCTCTTCAACAACGACCAGTCCTGATTAGGGGTCTTGACCTGTGATATTGATTGCCCCATTTCTCTCCACAGATGCTACCTGACCCGTTGAGTTCTTCCAGTATTGATTTGCTGCTCCGGATTACAGCATCTGCAGTCTCATCTGTCTTGGAAATATTTGGCCAGATCATCCAGCCAAATGTCTGCCCACATTAGTTCTAGGCAAAACATTCATCCAGAACCGTTATGATATAGGACCATTCAGCCCATCAGATCTGCTCTCCCGTTTAATCATTGTTGATTTATTTTTCTTTAAGCCTATTCTCCCACCTTCTTCCTCTAACCCTTAACGTCTGTGCCAATCAAGAATCTATAAACCCCTGCCTTAAATTCATCCAGTGACTCCACAACCCTCTGTAACAAATTCCACAGTCCAAAGACGTGCCAGGTAGGTTAAATGGTCATTGTAGGTTGTCCCGTGGTTAGGTTAGGGTTAATCGGATTTGTCGGGGGTTGCCGAAATGGTCTGGTCCGGAAGGGCTAATCGGCACTGTGTCGCTAAATAAACAAATAAATAACTTTAAGGTACAAAAATTGCCATCCTGCCGTTCTGTGAATCAGGCCAGTGATCTATCCAGAATCCTAATCTCAGCGATACTATGACGGAAGCAACGCCGGTAACAATGTATTTTAACCCTTACAGCTCTTCAAAGGCAAGTTTTACTACTGCCAGGGTCACGATACTCGCAATGTCACCAACAGGTCAGACTGTTTGTTGGCAAACTACAAGTGGATGCATCACAAGTATAACTTTGACAACCTCGGACAGGTACGGAATTTACAATTGCTACCTCTTCTAGAGATTGGTCTTCCTGTTCAATACATGGAAATAACGTTATATCAGTAAATCACATCAAAGTTGCCGGTGAACGCAGCAGGCCAGGCAGCATCTCTAGGAAGAGGTACAGTCGACATTTCAGGCCGAGACCCTTCGTCAGGACTAACTGAAGGAAGAGCTAGTAAGAGATTGGAAAGTGGGAGGGGGAGGGGGAGATCCATAGTGATAGGAGAAGACAGGAGGGGGAGGGATGGAGGCAAGAGCTGGACAGGTGATTGGCAAAGGGGATATGAGAGGATCATGGGACAGGAGGTCCGGGGAGAAAGACAAGGAGAGGGGAACCAGAGGATGGGCAAGGGGTATAGTCAGAGAGACAGAGGGAGAAAAAGGAGAGTGAGAGAAAGAATGTGTGTATAAAAATAAATAACGGATGGGGTACAAGGGGGAGGTGGTGGGGGGGGGAGACTCTCCTTTTTCTCCCTCTGTCCCTCTGACTATACCCCTTGCCCATCTTCTGGTTCCCCCCCTCCTTGTCTTTCTCCCTGGACCTCCTATCCCATGATCCTCTCATATCCCCTTTGCCAATCACCTGTCCAGCTCTTGACGCCATCCCTCCCCCTCCTGTCTTCTCCTATCATTTTGGATCTCCCCCTCCCCCTCCCACTTTCAAATCTCTTACTAACTCTTCCCTCAGTTAGTCCTGACGAAGGGTCTCGGCCTGAAACGTCCACTGTACCTCTTCCTAGAGATGCTGCCTGGCCTGCTGCGTTCACCAACAACTTTGGTGTGTGTTGCTTGAATTTCCAGCATCTGCAGAATTCCCGTTGTTTATAGAAACATAGAAACATAGAAAATAGGTGTGGGAGTAGGCCATTCGGCCCGTCGAGCCTGCACTGCCATTTATTATGATCATGGCTGATCATCCAACTCAGAACCCCGCCCCAGCCTTCCCTCCATACCCCCTGATCCCCGTAGCCACAAGGGCCATATCTAACTCCCTCTTAAATTTAGCCAATGAACTGGCCTCAACTGTTTCCTGTGGCAGAGAATTCCACAGATTCACCACTCTCTGTGTGAAGAAGTTTTTCCTAATCTCGGTCCTAAAAGGCTTCTCCTTTATCCTCAAACTGTAACCCCTCGTTCTGGACTTCCCCAACATCGGGAACAATCTTCCTGCATCTAGCCTGTCCAATCCCTTTAGGATTTTATACGTTTCAATCAGATCCCCCCTCAATCTTCTAAATTCCAACGAGTACAAGCCTAGTTCATCCAGTCTTTCTTCATATGAAAGTCCTGCCATCCCAGGAATCGATCTGGTGAACCTTCTTTGTACTCCCTCTATGGCAACGATGTCTTTCCTCAGATTAGGGGACCAAAACTGCACACAATAAATATCAGTAAATATTAGCTGCAGGGCTATAGTGAGTGGAATATCAGTAAGTATTACTCACTAGCCTGCAACTTCTGCCTTCTCACTCTCCAATTGCTCCCTATCATTTACTGACAGCTTTGCCCAATGGTCACCCGGAAATTGATCACTAGACTGAAATGTGTGGTATATCAGTGTATATTGATTCCTAGACCACATTGGAAGTATATTGATGAGTATTGATCATTGGAGTATAAATTGTGGAATATCAGTTACAGTATATTGATTACTGAACTACAATAGGTGATATATTGATATGTATTGATTACATGACTATAATGTGTGGTATATCAGTGTATATTGATTCCTAGACTACATTGGTAGTATATTGATGAGTATTGATTATTGGAGAATAAATTGTGGGATATCAGTTATATTGGTCACTGAACTACAACAGGTGATATATCAAGGTGTATTGATTACATGACAATAATGGGTGGTATATCAGTATACTGTATATTGATCACTAGTCTACATGCACTGGTGCTGTATCAGTGTATATTGATCATTAGACTATATTGATGATATATCAATGAGTACTGATCACAGGGCTACAATGGGTGATATACCAGTGTATGTTCAACAAAAGACTACATTGGATGATATATCAGTGTATGCATCAGTCAGTCTTGAATGTGTGAATGTACTAAATAAAGAATAATAGTTCAAATCTATTATATTGTGATATGTTGGGTCTGATGAATAGATAAAGTGACGGGAAAAGCTCTCGTTGGCTCTGATTCCTTTTCACTTGTGGAAATGGGAGTGAACCTGGGACTGATCACCTACCTTCTCTACCACGCATTACCAATGAGGAAATAGAAGAGGGTCCAGTGAAAAAAGTGGAGCTAGACCGGCTTCATTACTGGGGAATGTCTTTTAGATCATAAGACATAGGCCATTTGATCCATCAAGTCTGCTCTGCCCTTCCATCATGCTGATTTATTATCCCTCTCAACCCCATTCTCCTGCCTTCTCCCCGTAACCCTTGACGTCCTGACTAATCAAGAACCTATCAACCAGCGCTTTAGATATACCCAATTACTTGGCCTTCATAGCCGTCTGAGCCAAAGAATTTCACGGATTCACCACCCTCTGGTTAATGTCACTGAAAAGAGCATACGGAAAGTGACAGGTGGGATGGATTTTGAAAGGCAGGGACAACAGGATAGCAAAATAATTTAGCGCCCAAGACAGAACTGTGCTGGGAGTAAGGACATGGAATCAAGAAGCATCTCCAGCACTCCAACAGTAGCACTGACTGTCAAGTAACTAACGTTAAGGGCAGTGACCCCCACACCAGAGTGTTAGACAGTGGCCTGTAAGAGTTACACAAAGTGTCTGGTGAACTGGTTGATCTCAATTCCCACCTGAGAGTGCCCTCTTTACCAAGAGTAAATGCTAGGCACGAGTGGTCTAGTTAAAGGGTGTAACATTCCTTTCTTAAAACCATAAGATTATTAGACATAGGAGCAAGATTAGGCCATTCAGCCCATCAAGCCTGCTCTGCCATTTACTTTCCCTCTCAACCCCATTCTCCTGCCTTCTCCCCATAACCTTTGACACCTTTACTAACCAAGAACGTAACAACCTCCGCTTTAAATATACCCACTGACTTGGTCTCCACAGCTGTCTATGGCAATAAATTTCACAGATTCACCACCCTCTGGCTAAAGAAATTCATCCTTATCTCTGTTCTAAAGGGACGTCCCTTTAGTCGAAGGCTGTGCCCTCTGGCCCTAGACTCTCCCACTGTAGGAAATGTCCTCTGAACGTCTGGTCAGACCTAGATCTTTCAATCTTTCGGCCTTTCAATGTTCAGTAGGTTCCAGTGAGAACTCCATTATTCTTCTAAACTTCAGCGACTGCATGTCTGGAGCCATCAAATGCTTCTATACTTCAACCCCTTGGTTCTGAGGCTATGGCCTCTGTCCTGGACTTTTCCCACTACTTCAAACATTCTTTCCACCTCCACACTATCCATACCTCAGTAGCTTTCAATAAGATCCCTCCTCATTCTTCTAAACTCTGAACTCCAGTGAGTGCAGAGCTAGAGCCGTCAAGCGCACTTCGTACGTAGAACCTTTCATTCTGGGAATGAAATGGTTAATGTACCAGGAGCAGTTGATGGCTCTGAAGGGTGCCGCGTTCTAAAGATACTGTCGACCTAGTGGTGGTTAGTTTTCTCATTTGTATCTCTCCGCAACAGGCCCTGATGTCTCTCTTTGTGCTCGCTTCGAAAGATGGCTGGGTCAACATCATGTACCATGGGCTGGACGCCGTGTCCATTGACCAGCAGGTAAAGGAAGGAATGAATGCTGAAAGGACAGCAGCTATTTCACCATGGTGGGCATCACCACTTGCCTTGTTCTTTGCCAATAAGACAGTTTTATTCCATTGACTTTGCATGGGCAGCCAATGGCACAGTTAGAACACCAATAAGTCAGGTTCAATCCTAACTTCTGATGTGCCTGTGTGGGGTTTGTACGTTGTCCCTGAGATGTCATGGGCTTTCCCAAGGTGTGTTGCTTTCATCCACATCCCAAAGATGTGGAGTGGTAGGTTCACTTACCATCATATTTTCTTGTGTAGAAGAACAGAGAAGAAAATGTGAGACATTTTAAATTAGATTAGTGTAGGATTAGTGTAAATGGGTGTTTGAAGATCAAAGTGAAAGTTACTCCATTACCAGGTGTTAGATGGTCTTAGGTTTTCATTCCACACACACCCGATATCACAACCTCCCAGAAATGATTAACAGAAAATCAGAATCAGAATGAGGTTTATACATTGTGAAATTTGTTGTTTTGTTGCAGTACAGTGCAATACATAAAGTATATTATAAATTATAATAAGAGATGTATACTGTATCGAAAGAAGTTAAAAAAGCATTGCAGAAAGAGAACAGAAGTAATGAGGTAATGTTCATGGGTCCATTGTCCATTCAGAAATGAAACGATGTAAGTTGTGAAGTATACCCGAGAACACTAGGATTAGGACCCCTCAGTCCTGCCCCTCTCTTCACTCTGATCTACTCCAGCCTCAATCCTGCCCCTCTCTTCACTCTGATCTACTCCAGCCTCAATCCTGCCCCTCTCTTCAGTCTGGTCTACCCCAGACTCAATCCTGCCCCTCTCTTCAGTCTGATCTACCCCAGCCTCAATCCTGCCCCTCTCTTCACTCTGATCTACCCCAGCCTCAATCCTGCCCCTCTCTTCACTCTGACCTACCCCAGACTCAATCCTGCCCCTCTCTTCACTCTGACCTACCCCAGACTCAATCCTGCCCCTCTCTTCACTCTGACCTACCCCAGCCTCAATCCTGCCCTTCTCTTCTCTCTGACCTACCCCGGCCTCAATCCTGCCCCTTCCTTCACTCTGATCTACCTCAGCCCTCAGTCCTGCCCCTCCCTTCAGTCTGATCTACCCCAGACTCAATCCTGCCCCTCTCTTCAGTCTGATCTACACCAGCCTCAATCCTGCCCCTCTCTTGACTGATATACCCCAGCCTCAATCCTGCCCCTCCCTTCACTCTGATCTACCTCAGCCCTCAGTCCTGCCCCTCTCTTCACTCTGATCTACCTCAGCCCTCAATACTGCCCCTCTCTTCTCTCTGATCTATCACAGCCTCAATCCTGCCCCTCTCTTCACTCTGATCTGCCTAGCCCTCAATACTGCGCCTCTCTTCACTCTGATCTACCTCAGCCCTCAATACTGCCCCTTTCTTCTCTCTGATCTACCCCATCCTCAATCCTGCCCCTCTCTTGTCTGATCTACCCCAGCCTCAATCCTGCCCCTCTCTTCTCTCTGACTTACCCCGGCCTCAGTTCTGCCCCTCCCTTCACTCTGATCTACCTCAGCCCTCAATACTGCCCCTCTCTTCACTCTGATCTATCCCAGCCTCAATCCTGCCCCTCTCTTCACTCTGATCTACCTCAGCCCTCAATACTGTCCCTCTCTTCTCTCTGATCTACCCCATCCTCAATCCTGCGCCTCCCTTGTCTGATTTACCCCTGCTTAAATCCTTCTCTGTGCTTGATCACTGTCATTCTCAAACACCCGATTTTGTTCATAATGCATCTACTCCCGCTTTAAATACTTTTAATGAGCTAGTCTCCTCAACTCCCTAGGGCATAGTATCTATGCACACCAAGCTTCCTCAAGTGTCATTATGACAATGGCCTAATCAACTTGCTTAGCGCTGGTTGTGAGATGTATATTAACCAGGGACTTAATAGGGTAGGGGCAGACAAAAAGTGGGTGGGATAAGCAGGTTTATATGACCATCCAATAATTAAGTTCAACTTCAAGATTATTGCCAATCAACCATATACATGTATACCACCAAACGAAACAATGTTGCTCTGGGACCAAGGTGTACAACACAGTACATATAACTAACACACACACACACACACCACAGAAAGTAATATTTCCACACATACATATAGAAATAATAATATATATTCCAGAAGAGTGGCATTTAGCATAAGATGCATTTATGACACAAGTTCAAAATTAAACAGTTTAACCCTCCTTTATAAGTGATAAGACCTGGGTGGTGGCGGGGAGTTCAGTAGACTCACTGGGGGAAGAAGCTGTATCCCATCCTAGTAGTCTTTATCCTAATGCTATGGTACCTCCTGCCTGATGGTAGGAGTTCAAAGAGATTGTGCATCGGATGGGAGCGATCAGTGACAATGCTATGGGCCTTACATCTTACACATGGTGACGTTATGGGTGCACCTGTGCATAATATCATATCATGAAGTTACTCTCCACTTTTCTGGAATGAGTGCAGTCCCAGCAGCATGTAAGAAGCTTAAATTGGTAAATTGGTTCATTATTGTCACATATACTGAGGTCCAGTGAACAATTTAAGTAACACAATCCAACACAAAGTGGACATCTTGATTAGTACTGTCAGATCCTGGTGACTTTGTGATCCAGAGGTCAAGAACAAGGCATAAATCTTGTAATTATATATATTATGTTACCTGTTCATTACAATCAAAAAGTCATGGTCACCAACTCACTCAACTGTAACAGAGAGAGATGGTGAAGGAGGACCACAAAGAAAAGGAAGACAAAGAGGTTTGTGATGGATATTCACTGCCCAGGGCCTTGGGGTATTTTTTGCCAAGCTCAGCTTTCTATAACAGCTGACTCTTCCAGGAGTCAAAATGTTGTTTTTGTTAAGGTAAATGCCCAAACAATATTCATTCTTCAGCTTCTTGTCATAAACAAGAACCAGTCTTCAGTTCTTAATGTAATTTGCAAACAATAGTCAGTCTGAAGTTAAAAGGGCAGCATTGCAAACAAATGGCACTGTCTATAGAGCAGAGGATGCTGGCCCACAACACAGGGCTGGCTACCCAAGAGTTGAAGTGTAAGACAATGGGGTTATGTTAAGTGAGACTGCATTAAACCAGATAATACTAGCTAAGTTATTTAGTTCAAGGGCACTTGCAAACTGGGCTGATACTATCACTTAGCACATCAAATAGCTGATCTATCAGTAGTTGGGAGATCTGTGTACTCATCGAGTTAGCCCTCAGAGCATTAATTTTGGGTGCCTGGGATTGCTGTCCCCAGAAGATTCTAGACCATATGTTTCAATTACTCAGCAAAGGCATCAGAAAAAAATACATGCATGAGAAGTCACCAAGTAGCAAATAAAAGTATAAATGTTAGAGAACAGTCAGGCTTGTTAGGAATGGTCAAGGAACAACAAGAAGAATGACAGAAAGACAGAGTGACTCAAATCCATTCCTCTGCTTTTTAATTTCTGCTGTGGATGGAGATTTACAGCAGCAACTCACCAGCACATAGGCAACCAATGGGATATTGTATTGAAGTTGTGTAAGATGTTTGTGAGGCCCACTTTGGAGTAATGTATGCAGCTCTGGTCACCTATCTACAGGAAAGCTGTCAGTAAGATTGAAAGAACTTAGAGAAAATTTACAAGGAGGCTGCTGGGACTTGAGGATCTGAGTTGTAGGGAAAGATTGAATATGTTAGTACTTAACTTCCTAGTGTGTAGGAAAATGAGGGCAGATATGATAGAGAATGCAGAGTTATAAATAGGAGAAATACAAGCAGGTTCTTTCCACTGAGGTTGATTGAAACTAGAACTAAAGGTCATAGGTTAAGGGTGAAAGGTAGAATGTTTAAGGGGAAAATGAGGGTGAACTTCTTCACTCAGAGTGGTGAAAGTGTGGAACAAGCTGCCAGTAAAGTGGTGGACGTGGGTCCAATTTCAACTTCTAAGAGAAATTTGGATAATTACATGGATGGGAGGGGGATGGAGGGCTGCTATCAGGTGCAGGTTGGTGGGACTAGACAGAATAATAGTTTGACATGAACTAGATGGGCCAAATTGTCTTTTATGTTCTGTAACACGCTATGACTCTCTGGCTCTATGACTCTAATAAATATTGGCCTTGCTAGAGGTACCCAGATCCAGAAAAACAAATGAATAAACTCCACAACAGCGAAGGCTTTGCCACTACCTGTCATCTCCTCCAGAGCTTTGCTAGTTCTCTCCGCACCTCTGGTTGGGAGGCATGGTAGCACAATGGTCAATGTAAGACTATTACAGTGCCGGTGAGCTGGGTTCAATTCCATCGCTGCTGTAAGGAGTTTGTATGTTCTCCTCGTGACCATATGGGTTTCCTCCCACATTCCAAAGGTGTATGGGCTAGTAGTCAATTGGTCACATAGGTGTAATTGGGTGGTGTAGGCTCACTCGGCCAGGACGTCCTGTTGCCGTGTGGTATCTCTAAATAATTGAAGTTCTATCCATTCTCAGTCTCCTTCCTCAACCACTGGTTGAGGCACCAACCTGAGCCCGAACCTCTGAAATCCCCTTCTTTATTCCCTCAAAGATCAAGTGTCCCCTGCCATTCAGGTAGCGGACGTTCATCCTTACAGAATGCACAGATCACTCCCCAAAAATCCTGGAAACGGAACAAGATTCACCCTCACGGGATTTGTGTGTCAAGTATTATTTTACTTCCCGCTCACGTCTCCCACCACGTGTGCAGGTGATGTGGCCGTGGGTTGTGGAAAATGGTGATGCGGATGGTTTCCTGGAAACACAGACTACCCGCCGTCCACCTCTGCTAATGGGATGGTGGTGTAGCGGTTAGTGTAACTAACTCCTTATGGCACCTGCAATACGGGTTCAATTCCTGCCACTGTCTGCAAGGTGTGTACATTCTCCCCATTTCCTCCAGGTGCTCCGGTTTCCTCCCACACTCCAAAGACGTACGGGTTAGGGTTAGAGGTAGCTATGCTGGCCAGGGAGGCATGGCAGTCTGCCCCAGAACAATCCTTGGACTGAGCGAGAATAAAGGGCATTTCACTGTGCAGTATGTACATGTGACAAATAAAGTGCAACTTGATGATTTTTAATCTTTAATGCAAGATCTCCTATATCTGTTTAGGCAGGTGCCCCCATGCATCCTTCCGTGTGTCAGAATTGAAATGTTGCTCAGCGTTTCTCTGAAGTGCCCCAGGGCACCTAAAGGCTCTACAATTATTAAACAGAAGCTGCTAAAATTGAATTGAAAAGCTCAGCTTACAATCAGAAAATAGCTTGAGCAAAATATTTAACCATCTTCTTTTCACATCCATAATATCTCCAGCTGCTTGTGATGGTTTCCGAGGTTCCAGTGACATTGTAGACCCCTCATTAAGAATGGCTTCTCGTAACAGATGGATAACACATAAGATTATAAATCTAATTAAGTTGTGAAATAGATCTTGCAAATGGGCTGAAGGGTTTAACTCTGTTTATGCCTGAGATGAGCAAATTGGACTGAAGTCAGGGCTGGGGTGATCCTCACACACACTCACACCACGCAGCCCGTTGTGAGTTAATTTTTATCAATTCTCAGACTAGCACTCTCCAAGTGCCTGCAGTGCCTCGTTGTCTTTTTTTTTGCATACTTCTCCATTGATTATGCTTCTTTCTACACATTTGTTGCGCCCATTTCCTTTCTACCCTCTACCCGTGTTATAGGGTGGCACGGTGGAGATACATCTCTACCAAAGGAGGTGTAAGGAGCTACTTCCCTCCACTAGCCTGAGGTCACCTTTGAGCAAGATGTCGATGCCCCCTCGATCAAGGTCACATGAAGCCATGGGAGCTGGTGGTGGATGGTCGTATGGGCAGCGGGTACATATCACAAGTTCTGGTTTTGCGACCACTGATGCCAGGCAGATAATCTCTGAAGAGTGTTGATAGTGGCTGGGATCACCCATCTTGTAAAGACCACTGCACAGAAAATGATAATGGCAAACGACTTCTGTCGAAAAATTCGCCAAGAATAACTATGGTCAAGAACACCCACATCAAATGACACAGAACATAATGATGATGTCATATGACATGGCACATTATGATGATGGTAACCTTTGTTATCTTTGGCTCTTTGTCCTTCTCTGTTAATCACTCCGGTTCTGATTGACCCTTGTGGTTCAGTGGGTAGGTAGTTCTATATCCTCTACCTCCCACTGCCTCATCTCTCTCCCTCTCTCTCTATCTCTATCTCTCTCTTTCTCTCCCTCACTCCCTCCTTTCCCTTTCTCCCTCTCCCTCTCTCCATCCCTGCCTCTCTCCTCTCCCTCTCTCCCTCTTAAACACACACACACACACACACATTCTCCATACCCATTTCTCTTCATCTTTCTATCCCTCATCTTGCAGAAGAGAAGATTTGGACTACAACTCCTAACCAAAAACTTCAACCCAATATCCTAACCCTCATTTCCCATGCAGCTCTGTGGGAGTGCTGCACCGTCAGATATGGTGCTTCTAATGGGAGTTGAGGCTGTTAGATAGCTGCTTATGTATGTAATGGTGTATACAGAGTGGAGGAGGTCTCCCTGGTGCCATGATCAATACTTATCCCATAACCAGCATCACAAAAACATCTCCTCCCCTCATTATTGCATTGCTGTTGGTAGAATCTTGCTCTGTGGAAATTGAGTGCTGCGATTCCTCCAGCAGGTAAAGCCACAAGTCCTCTTGGGAGGTTTTGAAAGTCACTGAAAGGCAGGAGGGCTTTTGCCTCTGGGGATTCTCTGAAACCCCTCTTGAAACCCACCGTACAGTCACTCTTTGCTCTTCGCAGGTGCTTTCCTGCTCTCTGGGGCAAGAGTACCACAAGAGATTTTTAACAGGCTCTCTCGTTACAAAATGAGAGTCTAAGAATTGTAGACTCATTGAGGAAGACCCCAGACCCTTCGTACAGCATCGGATATCATCCATGTTCTATCTCTTTGTCAACAGCGAGCAGGCTATCATCTTTTGTTTACTGGGCGGGTTGACCTAACAGGTGGCTTTATCATTTCTAAGGTGAGATCATTGAGGAAGACCCCAGATCCTTTGGTTCGCTGAGTCCTTGAAGAACACCAAGTGCCTACTCTTACACTGCTCCCATTTCATTCTTCTCACCTTCCCACCCCTCCTAACCAACCCCCGGTTCAGCATTCACTGCACATTAAGTGGACAATCAGTCCATTATGGTCTTTGGCATGTGGGAGGAAACCAAACAACCTGGAGGCAGCTCCACGCAGACAGCATCGGACATCATACATGTTCTATCTCTTTGTCAACAGTAAGCAGGCTACCATCTTTTGTTCACTGTGCAGGTTGACTTAACAGGAGGGTTTATCATTTCTGAAGTGAGCTCATGGTGTTTTCATAGGGAAAGTGAGATTTAAGGGGGCATCAGTACAAGACAGTTACTAAAATCCAAAGGAGAACTCAGCAGAGATTTAACGGACAGAAAACTAGAGTCTTTGATGAGCCTTAACACAAGAACCTGAGCCAACTGGTCCATGCCAATGAAGATTCCCATCTAAGGTAATCTTATATGCTCACGTTTGGCCCATGCTCCTCCTAAAATCCTAGAATCTTTTAAATATTGTTTATGTATCTGCCTCAACCACTTCCTCTGGCAGCTGAGTCTATATCCAGACCACTTTTAGAGTGAAAACGTTGTCCCTCAGCTTCCTATTTAAGCTCTCCCTTCTATCCTCCAACCTATGTCCTCTAGTATTTACTCCCCAGCTCTGAAAAACACCTATGCACTTTGACCCCTGTCTATGATTTATTTCATGCAACTCTACACTCAGTGGCCACTTCATTAGGTATACTTGTACACCGATTGGTTAATGCAAATATCTAATCAGCCAATCTTGTGGCATCAACTCAATGCATAAAAGCATGCAGACATGGTCAAGATGTTCAGTTGTTGTTCATACCAATCATCAGAATGGGGAAGAAATGTTACGTACCTGGATGTGGGGGTAGAAGGGTGGGTTGGCAAGTTTGCAGACGACACAAAGGTTGGTGGTGTTGTAGATAGCGTAGAGGATTGTCGAAGATTGCAGAGAGACATTGATAGGATGCAGAAGTGGCAGATGGAGTTCAACCCGGAGAAGTGTGAGGTGGTACACTTTGGAAGGACAAACTCCAAGGCAGTGTACAAAGTAAATGGCAGGATACTTGGTAGTGTGGAGGAGCAGAGGGATCTGGGGGTACACGTCCACAGATCCCTGAAAGTTGCCTCACAGGTAGATAGGGTAGTTAAGAAAGCTTATGGGATGTTAGCTTTCATAAGTCGAGAGATGGAGTTTAAGAGTTGCGATGTAATGACGCAGCTCTATAAAACTCTGGTTAGGCCACACTTGGAGTACTGTGTCCAGTTCTGGTCGCCTCACTATAGGAAGGATGTGGAAGCATTGGAAAGGGTACAGAAGAGATTTACCAGGATGCTGCCTGGTTTAGAGAGTATGCATTATGACCAGATATTAAGGGAGCTAGGGCTTTACTCTTTGGAGAGAAGGAGGATGAGAGGAGACATGATAGAGGTGTACAAGGTAATAAGAGGAATAGATAGAGTGGACAGCCAGCGCCTCTTCCCCAGGGCACCACTCCTCAGTGCAAGAGGACATGGCTTTAAGGAAAAGGATGGGAAGTTCAAGGGGGATATTAGAGGAAGGTTTTTTACTCAGAGAGTGGTTGGTGCATGGAATGCACTGCCTGAGTCAGTGGTGGAGGCAGATACACTATTGAAGTTTAGGGGACTACTAGACAGGTATATGGAGGAATTTAAGGTCGGGGATTTTATGGGAGGCAGGGTTTGAGGGTCGGCACAACGTTGTGGGCCAAAGGGCCTGTACTGTGCTGTACTATTCTATGTTCTATGTTCTATGTAAGTGACTTTGACTGCGGAATGATTGTTGGTGCCAGACGGGCTGGTTTGAGTATCTCAGAAACTGCTGATCTCCTGAGAAAACAGTCTCTGGAGTTTACAGAGAATGAGCAGACAGCAAAAAAAATCCACTGAGCTGTAGTTCTGTGGGCAAAAACGCCTTGTTAATGAGAGAAGTCAGGGGAGAATGGCCCGACTGGTTCAAGCTGATAGAAAGCCAACAGAAGCTCAAATAACCATGAGTTACAACAGTGGTGTGTAAAAGAGCTTCTCTGATTGTACAACACATCGAAGCTTGAAGTGGACAGGCTACAGCAGCAGAAGAGCATGAACGAACACTCAGTGGCCACTTTATTAGGTACAGGAGGGACAGAGTGTGTAAGATCACTCCTCATTCTTCAACTCCAGTGAAGAAGCTTCCAAGCTGCTCAACCTCTCTCCACATCACAGTCCCTCAAACCCTAGTGGCATCCTTGTAAATCTCCTCTGCACCCTTCCCAGCTTAACGGTACCTTTCTTGCAGAGGGGTGACTTGAGTACACTATTCCAAACTTGCATGAAGTGATTTTGTTTTTATTTGCTCGCTTTCGGGATCTGCACATCAGTGGCAAGGCCAATATTCATTTCCCATCCGTAGTTGCTCCCGTGTGGCTGTGAACGATAGGGCTGAACTGGTGCAAGGGGTGGGGGAACGAATAGAAGGAGCTGGTGATGGAAGATATGGAGGAAGTTGGGGGGGAGGGAGCAGAGTGGCCCACATTCCATGAAGGTGGGATCACGCACAGCCCAGCCTAGAGGGCTGAAGGGTGTAACTGAACTGAGTACCTGAGGGTCGTAGCACTAGCCAGAGCGAACCGGGTGCCGCTGACAGGCCTTCGTGCCGGGGACTGACCGCTGTGATCCTCCCCTCGCAGCCCATCATCAACCACAACCCCTGGATGCTACTCTACTTCATCTCCTTCCTGCTGATCGTCAGCTTCTTCGTGCTCAACATGTTCGTTGGCGTGGTGGTGGAGAACTTCCACAAGTGCCGCCAGCACCAGGAGGCCGAGGAGGCGAGGAGGCGGGAGGAGAAACGCCTGCGGAGGCTGGAGAAAAAGCGCAGGAGTAAGGAGGCGTTTCGCCTGTCTTTGATGTGTTAGCCCCTTCTGTCTTCCTCATCAATTAGTCCAGCTTTCACCCCCCCCCCCTCCAAAGATCCCAAAAAACATGCACCTCCATTCTGGATTAAGATTAAAATTAAAGTCTGTCACGAGTCTTGTTGTCCAACAGGCCGGTGCTTATGCCGGTTTCCATGGCATGAAGCGACTGAGACTCTCCCCCGAATAGGACACCAGTCTATCGCGAGGTTAACCCCCAGTAATTTTGCCGGTACCCATTCTCAGCTGGGTAGACTGGAGCATTGTGTGGTTAAGTGCCTTGCTCAAGGACACACACGCTGCCCCGGCCGAGACTCGAACCCACGGCCTTCAGATCGTGAGCCCAATGCCCTAACCACTTGGCCATGCGTCACACTTCCATTCTGGAGACTCCCATAAAGTCCACTTCACCGAGCACCTTCGCTCCATCCGACACAAAAAGTGGGATCTGCCAGTGGTCACGCATTTCAATTCTACTCCCCATTCCCATTCCGACATGCCAGTCCACGGCTTCCTCTACTGCCGCAATGAGGCCACAGGCGGGTTGGAGAGTAACAAATTATATTCCATCTGAGTAGCCTCCAACCTGATGGCATGAATATTGACTTCTTGAACTTCCAGTAATGCCCCACCCCTTCACCATTCCCCATTCCTGTTTCCCTCTCACACCTTCTCTTCTTACCTGCCCACCACCTCTGTTTCCTCCATGGTCTTCTGCCCTCTCCAATCAGATTCCTCCTTCTTCAGCCCTTTATCTCTTTCACCAGTCAACTTCCCAGCTCTTTAATTCACCCCTCTCTGTTTCACCTATCACATCCCACCCTGTACTTCGTATTCTCCTCAGCCAACCTTCTTACTCTAACTTCTCCTCTTTCTTTCCACTCCCAAAACGTCAACTGTTCACACTTTTCCATAGATGCTGCCTGGCGCACTGAGTTCCTCCAGCATTTTGTGTGTGTTACTCCACATTTCAAATATTTTTATGCCCAGTGGCAAAAATGATTAATTCACTCCTATAATCCTTGTTAATGATGATCCTAGAATTTCTCTCTTCAAGTTTGTTCACAGGAATGATAAATCTCTGTTCCTTCCCTCTTTACTTCTGATCTCCTTTCCTAATTCCTATCTGATCAGCCCCTTCTTCCTTCACCCCTTTCATTGCACCAAAGCCCACAACTATTCCCTTCCTATGATCATGAAGACACATAGTCCTCTCTTATCGTCATTTAGTAATGCATGCATTATTTCCTCCGGAGTGATATCATAGGACAGACCAAGACTGAAAAAACTGACAAAACCACATAATTATAACATATAGTTACAAACAGTGCAACAATACCATAACTTGCTGAAGAAGTCCGTGAGCACAGTAAAGTTCAAAGTTTCTCAAATGTCCCACATCTCACGCAGTCGGGGGAAGGAAGAAAAACTCCCCCTGCCATGCCGACCACAATCCAACTCTGAGTCATCCGAAAACTTCGAGCCTCCGAATCAGCTGTCCGACACCGAGTACTGAGTGCCATCTCTGTCTGAACGATTCGACCTCCTTCTTGGTCGCCAAAAGCAGGCAAGGCCGGGGATTTTGAGGCCTACCCTCGGAAAGATTCCTCGCTCCCACATTACCACCTCCCTGTCTCCTTTTCTCTTTCCATTTCTCCCTCAGCTCTTACATCATACTAACACTCCATATCTTCCCTTTGTTTACATCGCTACCATGTTTCCTTCCTCCTGTTCCATTCCCTTCCTTGCTTCCATGCTCACCCTCTATCCCTCATTTGATCTTTCTTTTCTCGCTCCATCCCTGGACTCAGCTATCCGTCCTCTCTCCTTCCTCTTCCTTCCTTCTATGCTGTTGTTTTTCCCTCCATCTTGTCCCCTCCCTTCCCATTTCATCTCCTCCAATCTCCTTCCCTTCCTCCCTTCTCTCATTCTCCCTCTTCCTCCTGGGGGTGTGAAATAAAGAGGCGGTAGACAATATTGGAAGATTGGAAGATTGGACAATAGGACCCACGATAGATGAATTATTATCCCTCTCAACCCCATTTTCCTGCTTTCTCCCTGTAACCTTTGATGCCTTTACTAATTAAGAACCTATCAAACTCTGCTTTAAATACACTCAATGACTTGGCCTCCACAGCCTTGTGTGGCAGCGAATTCCACAGATTCACCAACCTCTGGCTGAAAAAAAAATTCCTCCTCATCTCTGCTCTAAAGGGACATCCCTCTACTCTGAGTCTCTGTCCTTGTGTGGTGGACTCCCCTACCATAGGAAACGTCCTCACGTCCACTCTATCTAGGCCTTTCAATATTCAATAGATCCCCTCTCATTTATCTAAACTCCAGCGAATACAGGCCCAGAGCCATCAAATGCTCTAGTTTCTGCATGCGATCCCTTATCCCCTTACGTGCGAAGCCAAGCTAACTGGGGTTGTTGGGTCTGCACGGAATGAGAAGGAGGTGTGGCACCTTGAGAAAGCAAGGCAGGGGCACTGGAGTACTAACCAGCTTCTGTTTATTCTTTCTGCCCCACACTAACCCCCGCTGTAACAGAAGCCCAGCGGCTGCCCTACTATGCTGCCTACTCTCCGGTCCGACTCTTCATCCACACCTTGTGCACCAGCCATTACCTGGATCTCTTCATTACTTTCACCATCTGCATCAACGTGGTGACCATGTCGCTGGAACATTACAACCAACCCAAGGTAAGGCTGAACCCTTTTGTTGAGTCTTTGGTGCTGCTGTCTCACAGAAAATCACTTCTGGGAGTTTATTACAGCTCTGCCGTTACATATTGGTCCTGAGAGGTATACGACCTTACTCATTGCACTGGTCCAGTTATCCAAAGGTCGATGTTCAAAATATATGTTGGCGTACAATGCCTTGAGATTTGTGTTTTTGCAGGTAATTACAGGAAAATAAAGAAGTACAATAGAATTTAAGAAATGCAGTACAAAGATTGAAAAACAACCATTTGCACTTTTTTTTTGCACAAGAGGTTTGGAGTTTGGGGTTTGATGTTCTTTTTGCCGTTTGCATGATTTGTTTCTTTTTGCACCTTGTCGGGGGGTGGGGGTTTGTTGCTTTTCTTTGAACAACTTCCGTGATTTTCTTTGTTTCAAGGCTGTCTGGAGAAGATGAATCTCAGAGTTGTATACTCTGATAATATTGTATACTTTGATAATCAATACTTTGTAGTTTGATAATCAATGCATTTTGAACCTTTGAACCAATGTGCAAAAGAAGATAAACTGTGCAAATACTGAAAAAAACAAATAATAAAAAAATTATATTGCGAACATGAATTGTTAAGTCTTTGAAAGTGAATCAGCACGTTGTGGAATCAGTGCCACCTCCTCCTCCCAACTCCTTTACTAACCCTCTCTGAAAATCTCTTGAAGACAACTCGAACCAATGAGTTTGCAACTCTTTGACTGAAGTGCGGATAACATGCTCTTTTTTAGGAGCAACACAAAAAAGCACTCAAGAATTCAGCAGGTCAACCAGCATCTATGGAGAGAAACGCCAATGGATGTTATCACCTGTTAGCTTAATCAATGATGGAAAATACATTCACTTCTTAAATAAAAAATCATTCATTTCTCAGACATCCATCCACATGGTCACCATTAAAGTACGAATGATATTGCAAACGTTCATAAATTACACCAAGGTCCTGTTTCGATGCTTTTTTTAAGAATTTTTTTACAGGAAGAGTGGGTGGGATTAGGTTACACAGCCACTGCCCCAGAATGAGACTGGCCTTTGAGCATGGACAGTCTACACAATTAAATGTTACTAGGACCATGAGTAGGTGGCTGGCTTGAGTTGTTCTCCGATCTTGGCAATCCATTTGCAAACGTTCCGTCACCATACGGGGCGAGATCATCACTGCGCAGTTCATTTGCGGTGTGCTCTGAATACTTGGACTTTATATACTTATCAGTCAGCTGATTGGTCTTCATTACAGAAACTCGATTGTGACATAGGAAGAGGGTCTCGCCGCTGACTGGTTGAGTGGCAAACTCTGTGCATTGTGGTCATGAATTTTGCCCGCATTGGCTCATAAATAGGATTGAGGTCCACGTGTCCGTTTGCAGAATTGTTCGCGGAAACCCATGCTTCTAGGAATTCCCTTGTTTGATTGCACTGTGACTTTCACTGATGCCCAGTCGAATTTGTGCCCCTCTTGATCTTCCTGGGTAGAGACTAGGGAAGAGTTGGTCATACCGCTTTACAGCCAGTTGCTGCAGACATGTAGACCTCGATCCTATTTATAAGCCAATGCGGGCAAAATTCCAGACCACAACAAACAGAGTTCGCCGCACGACCAGTCAGCGACCAGACCTCCTCCCTACGTCACAAATGAGCTTCCGCAATGACAATCAACTGGTTGGTAAGGATTTCAGGCCAAGCATTCAGAGGACACACCACAATTAACAGCACACTGATGATGTTTCCTCATACAGTGATGAAACGTTTGCAAATGGTTTGCCATTTGGGGAGCTGCTCAACCCAACCGTCAACCACCCGAGCTACACATTTTCCAAGTTACTTCCACCATAAGTAGAATTTCAGCAGAGTTTATTTTTAGGGAAGGTGATTAATAGAAACATAGAAAACATACAGCACAATACAGGCCCTTTGGCCCACAAAGCTGTGCTGAACATGTACCTTAGAACTACCTAGGCTTTACCCATAGCCCTCTATTTTTTTAAGCTCCATGTAGCCATCCAGGAGTCTCTTAAAAGACCCTATCTTTTCTGCCTCCACCACCACTGCCAGCAGCCCATTCCACGCACTCACCATTCTCTGCGTAAAAAACTTACCCCTGACATCTCCTCTATACCTACTTCCAAGCACCTTAAAACTATGCCCTCTCGTGCTAACTATTTCAGCCCTGGGAAAAAGCCTCTGACTATCCACACGATCAATGCCTCTCATTATCTTGTACACCTCTATCAAGTTACCTCTCATCCTCCGTTGCTCCATGGAGAAAAGGCCAAGTTCACTCAACCTATTCTCATAAGGCATGCTCCCCAATCCAGGCAATATCCTTGTAAATCTCCTCTGCACCCTTTCTATGGTTACCACGTCCTTCCTGTGGTGAGGCGACCAGAACTGAACACAGTACGCCAAGTGGGGTCTGACCAGGGTCCTATATAGCTGCAATGTTACCTCTCGGCTCTTAAATTCAATCTCACGATTGATGAAGGCCAATGTGCCATATGATGATTGTAAATTGATGATAAATGGATGAAGGATACAGGGGTGAGTCTGGGATTGAGGGAAGAAGAGGGAAAGAAAGAGAGAGAATAAAGGAGTATGAGAGGAAATAAGGCAAGAGATGGGAATAAGAGGGAGAATGTGAAAGTGAGATAAAATGTGGGAGGGAGTGAGAGGAAAAGGCTTAAGGGATTGAGGAGGGGGAAATCATGAGAGAGGGAATGACCGGTGATTGCGGGAGGCTCCGGAAGAAGTGAAAGAGTTAAATGGAGTGAAACGTGGAGTGAGGCAGGAAGTGAGGGAGCAAGTGAAGGAAAGGGACTGAGAGAATGAAGTAGTGAGACAGTGTGCGGGACTGTGTGACGCGGAGAGCAAGTAAGAACTGAGAGAGAATGAGAGAATGAGTAAGAGAGAGAAAGAAAATTAGGATGTGATTATAGAGAGTGATTAAGGGGGGGAGTCAGATTAAAAATAAGTGAGCAATGGAGAGTAAATTAAGACAGAGCAGCGGAGAATGAGGGGGTTAGAGGGTGAGATCAACAGTAATGAGAGGGACTGTGAGTGAGTGAAAGAAAACAGAATGAAAGGCCATGCAGAAGTAAGGAAAGTGAGAGCCATGTATGTATTTTTGGTCTGTATTGTATTTTGTGGTGTATTTATTGTCATCTTTCACGTAGCTTGGGGCTTAGCTACATATTCACGATTAGTCTCTTAGTTGTTAGTGGAGCGGAGGTGAGTCACAGGAGTGATATATTTTTGTTGACTGGTATTCAACATTATTGGAATGCTAACTAGATCACTAATATCACTTAATATATATAGAATACTAATTCTGATATCACTAATTAGAAAGTTTAGTTACGCTAATTTAGTTTTGTTAATTTTTTTACCGCTACATCTTTTGCCTTTGCTGGTTTCATAATAAAGGGTCGAACGTACCTTTGTTGATTTGGAAATGTTATTAGGAAGCGTGACATACAGTGTCGAGAACCCTGGCTTAGTCTCTCAGCGGTTATGGTTTGTTTGCTGGTAACCACTATGGTTTGCATGTGAGGGTGGGGGAGTGACTAATGAGTGGTAGTGAGGGAGTGAGGCTGTCAGCGATGGGGAGTGAGAGGGCCGGGTGACAGGCAATGTAGGTGAGTGACAGAGAGAGAGAGGAGGGAGAGAGAGTAACATATGAAATGACGGAGTGAGAAGAACAGTGAAGGCATGAGGCAACGAGGAGTTTCAACGGAGTGAAATGGAACAGGCTGGTTGAGAAAGGGTGAGGATGGAAGGGAAAGTGAGAAAGTGAGAGAGAGAGAGAAAGCAGAACTCAAAGGGAGGGAGGAGCCAGCCAATGGTGTACTAGCATCAGCACCAGACTTCGAAACGAATGGTCCCAGGTTCGAATCCGGCCGGCTCCTTGCTCGCTTTCCATCGGCGCTGGGTTGAGCGTCGAGCTAGCAATTTGGGCTCATAAGAAACAGACAAATGCAAAGGAAACAGCAAAAAATGCTGCCAATGTGAAAGCAGCAACATTACGGCAGTGGGGGGGGGTGTTGGAGGGTGATGCAGAGAAAGAGAGATGGGTGAAGAGAGAAAGCAGAAAGAGACAAATTGCCACTAAAATAGAAAACAGAGATTAGTGAAACAATTGCTTAAAATGTTAAATTGTACCCCAGGGACCCCCAGTATGTTAAATCTAATGAAATCATTGAGATAGGCATGTAGTTACACATTAGCTGTGTTTGCAGGTTAATTTAATACTTGTCCTGGTGAACTGGGATGTGATAACCTGCAGAATAATTACACAAGTAATGAGATGTGTTTGTCCACAATTAGAATATTCTGTCCACAAAGAGCAGGATAAATCCAAGCTGTTTAATTACCAACCCATTGAACTACTCTCATTATGAAAGTGACAGACGGTGTTTCTGATTGTTCCACTGAACATTTACCAGTAACGTATGCTAATGCTCAGTTTGAGATTTTCCCAGGGCCTCCTGGATCCAGATTTTTTGACTCCAGAGGTGAGGTGGGAAAGGTTGTTTTTTGTATTGTGGCATGAATGACGAAGGGAGCAACAAACAATCTGCTGAAGGGACTCAGCAGGTCGGCTGCATCTGTGGGAGGAAAGGAATTGGCAGTTTGGTTCTGATGCGGATTTTTCGACCCAAAATGTCGACAGTTCGTTTCTTCCCACAGATGCTGTTTGATTCATTGAGTTTTTCCTGAAAGTCATATTAAGGCATCCGTTAGTCTTGCGAGACCATGGATCTGTGCCTGGAAAGTCTTCACTCTCCAGGGCGCAGGCAAGGTTGTATGGTAGACCGGCAGTTGCCCATGCTGCAAGTCTCCCCCCTCCACGACACCAATGTCGTCCGAGGGAAGGGCATTAGGACCCATACAGCTTGGCAACAGTGTCGTCGTAGAGCAATGTGTGATTAAGTGCCTTGCTCAAGGACACAACACATTGCCTCGGCTGGGGCTCGAACTCACAATCTTCAAGTCACTAGTCCAATGCCTTAACCACTTGGCCAAGTGCCCACACATAAGCACAAGGGATTCTTCAAACGCTTGGAAATCTTGAGCAATATGCACACAAAAGGCCGGAGGAACTCAGCAGGTCAGGCAGGATATATAGAGGGGGAATGAACAGTTGATGTTTCGGGGCCGAGACCCTTCATCAGGCAAAGTTCCTCCAGCATTTTGTGAGTGTCCCTCCAGCAAATTGTTGGTTTCTCCGAAGTCCAGCACCTTTAGTGTTTTGTGTCTCCATGGCATTAACATGTCGTGGTAGAGTTGGCTTCAGTGGCTCTCGGCCATTACGTTTTTTGCCGGGATGGCGTGGATAGCAGAGGACGTCTGTTTAAAGTGAGTAGTGGAAAGTTGAGGGGAGATGTCAGAGGCAGGCCTTTTCCCACAGAGTGTAGTGGGTGGTTGGAATGTACTGCTGGCATTGGTGGCAAAGGTTAATGTAGCAAGGCCATTTAAGAGACTCTTAGGTAAGCATGTGGATGTAAGAGAAGCAGAGGATTATGGGCTATGTAGTAAGAAAGGGTTATATTGATCTTGGAGTAGGATCATAAATGATGGCACGTTGTGCGCTTATACCATGCTGTACTGTTCTATGTTCTTATTGTTTAAGTCATATCTTATACAGAAGATGGTTGTGAGTGGTTGTGGGAGGACGCGAGACAATCATACCCGTCCTTGGACATCGCTGCAGATCTTTCTGGCAGTGTCCTAGGTCCTTGCCATCTTCAGCTGCTTCACCAATGACCTCCCTTCTATCCAAGAGGAGAAGTGGAGATCTCATTGATATTCAACTCTTCAGATAATGAAGGAAAGCACATCCAAAGACAACAAGACAGAGGAAGCATTAAGGCATGGCTGATAAATAACAAGTAACATTGGTGACACACAAGAACAAGTGATAAGTATTTGCAACGAGAACCTAACCACCCACCCTAGACATTCTTCACCCTGGGACCACTTTATTAAGCACACCTGCTCAGATAGCTAATCAGCCAATCATGTGGCAGCAACTCAATGCATAAAAGCATGCAGACATGGTCAAGAGGTTCAGTTGTTGTTCAGACCAAATATCAGAATCAGGAAGAAATTTGATCTAAATCATTTTGACTGTGGAATGATTGTTGGTGCCAGACAGGGTGGTTTGATTATCTCAGAAACTGCTTTTCTCCTGTACAACAGTCTTTTGAGTTTACAGAGAATGGTGAGGAAAACAAAAAAAAAACACATCCAGTGGGTGGTTGTTCTGTGGGTGAAAACATCTCGTTAATGAGAGAGGTCGGAGAAGAATGGTCAGACTGGTTCAAGCTGACAGGAAGGAGACAGTAACCCAAACAACCATACGTTATAACAGTGGTGTGCAGAAGAGCATTCACTCTCTATGCCCCGGACACACCGTGACAGCATTGTGTGCCACGTGTAAGATGAATTGTCCTTATTCTGACACCATGGGCTTCATTATTAAGGGAGACACAGGTACATAATAACATTGCAGTCTTCATGTTCCCCTCCAATTAAATCAGATGTATTATGCTGTTCCTTCATCGTCACTGGATCCAGGTCATGGAACTCCCAATCCATTAGAGTGTGGATAGGAGAATGTGTAATGTTGAGGATTATTGCAGTGAACAACACACAGAAGGACATGGAGGCTTTGGAGACAGAGCAGAAGAGGTTTACCAGGATGTGGCCTCTAATCTTAACTGAATTTTAAAGGAGCACCATTGAAAGCTCACTGACAAATCACATCTCCATCTGGTATGGGAGCAGCTGAGCTTTGGACCAGACGTCCCAACAAAGAGCTGTGAGAACAGCCAACAGGATCATAAGGGCCTCCCTACCATCCATTGGGGACATTTAGGGTTCAATTCCCACTGTTGCCTGTAAGGAGTTTGTTCATTCCCCCCGTGACCGCAAGTTTCCTCCGGGTGCTCTGGTTTCCTCCCACAGTCCAAAGACTTGCCAGTTGGTAGGTTAACTGGGCATTCTAAATTGTCCCATGATTAGGTTAGGATTAAATCGCAGGGTTGCTGGGCGGCATACCTTGAAGGGCAAGAAGGTTCCATTCCGCGCAGTACCTCAACATATAAATAAGTAAGTCCTGCTTTTATGGAATCTTGCTATGCATAAGTCCAGCACAGTAGTGCAGCGGTTAGCAAAATGCTTCACGATGCCAGCAGTCTGAAGATCAGGGTTCAATTCCTGCTTCTTTCTGTAAGGTATATATTCCTGCTAACCACATGGGTTACCTCTGGGTGCTCAAAATTTGTTCCACATTCCAGACAAACGTATGGGTAAGGGTTAAAAAGTTATTGGGCATCCTATGTTGCCGCCTGATGCACTGGGACATTTGCGGGATTCCCCAAGTACATCACAAACTGTGACACAAAATCCGCGTTTCACTGTGTGTTTCAAAGTGCATGTAACAGATAATCTCTCTAATCTCTTTAAAAATGTTGCAGACTCATTTCAAAAGTGAGTACACATAAAATATATCTGCTTGGTTGCACTGAAATTTTAGAATGACTTAGAAACATATAAGGCAGTATATAAATGGAAGTTATTATTAATGTCCGCTTCTCAAGAGAGGAGATTATGAGGAGGAGAGATTACCATGTTTCAAACTTTTATGTTGAAGGCAGTGTTTGTGGAGCCCAACCTGATGGGTGTGTATCCCTGGAGAGAGTCCAGATGTTTGCTGAAGTTCTTTGCTTGTTTCCTCCCTCAGTCTCTGGAGGTCGCTCTCAAGTACTGTAACTACATGTTCACCACCGTCTTTGTGCTGGAAGCAATTCTCAAGCTCGTGGCTTTTGGATTGCGGAGGTTCTTCAAGGACAGGTAAGGAAGAGCTTTTACCTTGCTGACGGAGTGGCTGTTTGACTGTAGTTGCCATTCCTCACCATAAATCACATAAACACACTTCCCAGGAGGGGTTAAGGCAGAGGCCCACTGGGGGAGGGAAGATCAGTCATCCCAAACCCACCACCTCCAATATCCGATTATCCGGTCCCAGCTCAGGCCCAGGTTTCCAGCAAGGTAAAGCCAGTGCCAGGAACTTGCTGCCCGGTATTGCTCCTGCTGTTTCTGAAGATCCCTCTCAAGTACTATAATGTTCCTCTCATGGTGGAAATTCACCCTGTTCTGTTGTTCCTGAATGAGATGTCACAATGCGGCACCGAACAGACAGACTGAAAGGCCCACTCAGATGAAGCTCAGAAGCAGGTTGCTGAATTCCAAGTTTCTGCCAAGGAGATCTGATTGTAGGAAGCCCGATGCCAAGTTGTATGGTCCTGTTCCAAAGCTGCAGGAAACCCTTGGCAGAACTCCCACTATGGACAGCATGGGGCAATGTCTTATCATCTCACAGTGGAGCTCCAATCCACAGAAGCTCGTGGGAACAAAGCCAAAGTCCGAACTCAAAGTACATCTATTATCAATGTACAAATATGTCACCCCGGGTACTATCTTGAGATTCATTTTCTTGCAGGTATTTACAGTAAAATAAAGAAATACAAGAGAATTTATGAAAAACTATACATAAATAAAGACTGACAAACATCAGTGTACAAAGGAAGAGAAACTGTGCAAATAGAAAGTAAATAAATAATACGGAGAACATGAGTTGTAGAGTCCTTGAAAGTGAGTCTGTAAGTTATGGAATCAGTTCAGAGTTGATGTGTGAAGTTACCTGTACTGGTTCAAGAGCCTGATGGTTGAAGGATAACAAGTGTTCCTGAACTTGGTGCTCTGGGATCTATGATTCCTGTATTTCCTTCCTGATGGTAGTAGTGAGAAGCGAGCATAGTCTGGATGGTGGGGTCTGTATACATCTTCAAGTCAACTAAAAGCCAATACCCATCAGATGAACAAGGTTAGAATTACACTCTGGTGGGTTTGATTTTGACTCCCCCTGAACAAGGCCTCAGAATGGAGATTGGTGGATGAGTAAGACTGGAATTAGACATGTTTGGTTTGAATTGGCTGCAGTTGGCAATCCCAAACGAAACCTAGACTATGTTGTTGCCACTTGGACCCTGCACTGACTTCTTTCTGCCTTTACCTCACTCGATACTCACCCATCTACTACCCAAATATTGCACTCTAGGTGTAACCACCTGCTCAAAAGTCATAGCTATTACTCTGCCTCCCAGATGATCCTAAGTTCATCCAACTCCAGCTCTAGCTCCTTAATGTAGTCTTTCATGAGCTGGAGTTGGCTGCACTTCCTGCAGGTGCAGTCATCAGGGAGACTATCGGGTTCCGTGAATTCCCACATCCTACAGGAGGAGCATACCACTGCCATATCTGCCATCCTGCCCGCACTGTACAATAGGCAACTAAGACCAAGTCAGCAATAACAAAAGGAAAAAACTAACCCTTCCAACCTGTTTCTTTGGCCTCAGCCTCTTCTCGTCAAAGCCTGACGCTCCTAACCTCACCGTTGGCTTACTCCCAACAATGGCCGCCCTGCTTGAACCTTCTGTGCTCTTATTCAATTCACAGTTCTCTGCTCTCGCTGCTGAGAGAGAGACAGACAGACAGAGATAGAAAAGAGAGGAGAGGAGAGAAGGGAAGGGAGGGAGAGGGAAAGGAAAGGAGAGGAAGAGGGAGGGAAGGAGAGAGAGAGAGAAGGGAAAGAGAGAGAGGAAGGGAGAGAGAGGAAGAAGAAAGGAGAGGGAGGGCTAGGGAGAGGAAGAGAGTGTGACGAGAGTGAGAGAGAGGGGGGAGAGAGTGGGAAAGAGCACCGTAGGGGGATCGAATGTTCAAACAGCATCTGGAATGCACCCTACTCCTTTCACCCTGACATACACGGCTTTTGATTTACAGCTGCCAAATTAACACCTGTGTGGGTAAGCGTCTGTGTGTGTTCAGCTATTAGTGACTCTGGTGTAGTCATTAACAGCCAACACATCAGGAGACCGTGAGCTCTGCAACGCTAATGAGAAGTGATGGAACAAGCACATCAATTCAGGGTTTATGGTTTCCCTGCTTTGACTTCCTATTCCCTCCGGGACATAATCACTGTTTTCCTGTTTATTGTTATTATTATCCTTCTTCTCAGTTATTTTAGTCCCTGCAATATAAAAATATTTCTCTAAACTGTTTGCCATCATAATTTTGAGTCCAAGCCAATTCTGCCTCAATGCGACTTCTTGCTGCAATTAATTCGATCTACCCCAGGTAGCTTTTGTCAGGACAGGACTGAAACATCACAGAGGGATTTGTGCTACCATGACCTTTCATTGCCTTTCCCAAAGTAGATTTATTCAGTGATCACAGCATCACAGTATTAAAACTAATAACATGCGCTATTTACAGTCAATAAATAAATACTGGGGGGCCACAGTAGCGTAGCAGTTAGCGCGATGCTATCACAGCTCGGGGCGTCGGAGTTTGGAGGTCAATTCAGACGCTGCCTGTAAGAAATTTGTACGTCCTCCTTGTGAACATAAGGGTTTCCTCTGGATGTGCTGGTTTCCTCCTACGTTCCAATGACGTACAGGTTAATTGGTTATTGTCAATTGCCCTGAGGGGCTAGGGTTAAAAAGGTTGGGTTCGTTGGGGCGGTAGGGTCAGTTCCATGCTGTATCTCTAGGTAAATAACAATGAGTCTAACATGGTCATCTCTATCCAGAAAACTTTCGAGCCCACTAGTCCCAGAAAGCCCCCATTGTACCTGCGGAAACCACGTGTTCCATCTCCAGGGACTCTCACGCACGCAGGAGTCGCAGCATTCAGGTCAGGCAGAACCCTCCAGACACTTGCAGCCTGGAGCCGTGAAGGACCACCTTGGCCTGCCGCCCTGCCCCGGGAGTGTCTGACAGAGGGAGTTCTACATCAAGAGCTTGCAAATCTGAAAAGAGAAACAGAGAGAAAAAAATGCTGGATATTCCCACAGGTCAGCAACTGGGGAGAGAGAAATGGAGTCAGATCATTGACCCTTCAGTCTCTGCAGATGTTGCCTGACCTGATGTGTATCTGCAGTGTTTTCTGTGTCCATTGCACCAAGTACACTCAGTGGCCACTTTATTACATGTCTCTTATACTTAATAAAGTAGCCACTAACTGTATGCTTGTGATCTTCTGCTTCAGTAGCCCAACCACTTCAAGGTTCGCTATGATTTGCATTCAGAGCTCTTCTACACACCACTGTAGTAATGTGTGGTTATTTGAGTTACTGACGTCCACTTGTCACCTTGAACCAGTCTGCCATTCTCCTCTGATCTCTCTCATTAACAAAGCATTTTCTCCCACAGATCTGCTGCTCACCGGATGCCTTTTCTGTTTTTTGCACCACTCTCTGTAAACTCTAGAGACTGTTGTGCATGAAAACCCCAGGGGTTCAGTAGTTTCTGAGATACTCAAACCACCCTATCTGGCACCAACATTCATTTCACGGTCAAAGTTACTTAGATCACATTTCTTCCCCATTCTAATGTTCGATCTGACCATGTCTACATGCTTTTATACATTGAGTTGCTGCCACATGATTGGCTGATTAGATATTTGTATTAAAGAGCAGGTGTGCAGGCATACAGGTGTTAAATAGCCCTTGAGTGTACCTGCCCACATAATGTACGATAAAATAGTGTACAGAGAAACTAGTATGTTGTATCTGCTCTGGGTGTGTGTCACAAGACAGTATAGAAGGAGGTTTACTCTACATCTAACTCATGCTGATGGAACTGTATCAGGTTTCAATGTGATTATGAAGCAGGAAATTAACATTTCAATCAATATTTCTTATTTCAAAGTTCAAAATAAATTTTATTATCAAAGAATATATATGCCACTGTATACAACTATAACATTCATTTTCCTGTGGGCATATTCAAGAAATAATAACTATATAATAATAGAATAATAACTGTAACAGAATTAATGAAAGACTGCCCAACTAAAGCATTCAACCGGAGTGCAGAAGACAAAAAACTGTGCAAATATAACAAGAAGAGACAATAATAATGAATCAGAATCAGAATCAGGTTTATTATCACCAGCGTATGTCATGAAATTTGTTAACTTAGCAGCAGCATCAATGCAATACATAATATAGAAGAAGAAGAACAAATATATAAAATAATAAATAAATAAATAACAGTATATGTATAGTGAGTAGATTAAAAATCATGCAAAAAGAAATAATATCTATAAAAAAAAGTGAGGTAGTCTCCAAGGGTTCAATGTCCATTTAGGAATCGGATGGCAGAGGGGAAGAAGCTGTTCCTGAATCGCTGAGTGTGTGCCTTCAGGCTTCTGTACCTGCTACCTGATGGCAACAGTGAGAAAAGGGCATCCCTGGGTGCTGGAGGTCCTTAACAATGGATGCTGCCTTTCTGAGACACTGCTCCTTGAAGATGTCGTGGGTAATTTGTAGGCTAGTACCCAAGATGGAGCTGACTAGATTTACAACCCTCTGCAGCTTCTTTCAGTCCTGTTCAGTAGCCCCTCCGTACCAGACAGTGATGCAGCCTGTCTGAATGTTCTCCACGGTACTTCTATAGAAGTTTTTGAGTGTATTTGTTGACATACCAAATCTCTTCAAACTCCCAATGGAATATAGTCACTGTCTTACCTTCTTTATAACTGCATCGATATGTTGGGACCAGGTTAGATCCTCGGAGATCTTGACACCCAGGAACTTGAAACTGCTCACTCTCTCCACTTCTGATTCCTCTATGAGGATTGGTATGTGTTCCTCATCTTACCCTTCGACAGTCAGCTCTTTCATCTTACTGACATTGAGTGCCAGGTTGTTGCTGTGGCACCACTCCACTAGTTGGCATATCTCGCTCCCGTATGCCCT
The DNA here is from genome assembly GCF_030028105.1 of Mobula birostris. Classification (NCBI taxonomy): domain Eukaryota; kingdom Metazoa; phylum Chordata; class Chondrichthyes; order Myliobatiformes; family Myliobatidae; genus Mobula; species Mobula birostris. The sequence goes on from NC_092380.1 coordinate 8,900,404, forward strand.
CTTGTCTCCATCTGAGATTCTACCAACAATAGTTGTATTATCAGCAAATGTATAGATGGTATTTGAGCTATGCCTAGCCACACAGTCATGGGTATAGAGAGAGTAGAGCAGTCGGCTAAGCACACATCCCTGAGGTGCACCAGTGTTGATCATCAGTGAGGAGGAGATATTATCACCAATCCACACAGATTGGGCTCTTCCGGTTAGGAAGTTGAGGATCCAATTGCAGAGGGAGGTACAGAGGCCCCGGTTCTGTAACTTCTCAATCAGGATTGTGGGAATGATGGTGTTAAATGCTGAGCTATAGCTGATGAACGGCATCCTGACAGAGGTGTTTGTGTTGGTCTAAAGTAATGTGAAGAGCCATTGAGCTTGCATCTGCCATTTACCTATTGTGGTGATAGGCAAATTGCAATGGGTCCAGGTCCTTGCTGAGGCAGGAGTTCAGTCTAGTCATGACCAACCTCTCAAAGCATTTCATCACTGTAGATGTGAGTGCTACCGGATAAATAATAATACCAGATAAATGAATAAATAAATAAAAATATGGAGAACATGAGATGAAGAGTTCTTGAAAGTTGAGTCCATTGGTTGTGGGAATAGTCAATGATCAGGTAAGTGAAGTTGAGTGAAGTTATCCCCTTTGGTTCAAGGACCTGATCGTTCAGGGTACTAACTGTCCCTGAACCTGGTACTGTGAGTCCTGAAGCTCTTGTACCTCTTTCTGATGGCAGCAGTGAGAAGAAAGCATGACCTGGGGGTGGTTGGTGTCCTGGATAATAGATGCTGCTTTCCTGCGACAATGCTCCATGTGGATGTGCTCAATGGTTGGGAGGGCTTTACCCGTTTTGGACTGGGCCACATCCATTATTTTCTGTAGGATTTTCTGTTCGAGGGCATTGGTGTTTCCATACCAGGCTGTAATGAGGCCATTCAATATACTATCCACTGAAGCTTGTCCAAGTTTTATCTGAAAGTACAGAGACACTCACTGCGTCCAATCCCTTTACATCCTGTTCCATAACCAGTCCTTTTCCTTGTTGAATGAAACTCTTGCCAAATCCATTCTCTACAGGTTATCTTCTGTCTCTCACACAGGTGGAACCAACTCGATTTGGCCATTGTTCTGCTCTCAGTCATGGGGATTACACTGGAGGAGATTGAGATCAGTGCAGCCCTTCCCATTAACCCCACCATCATCCGGATCATGAGGGTTCTCCGGATCACCAGAGGTAAGCTGTAGCCTCATTTGAATAACACTGGCAGGAATTAATAATGTCTTTTCTTGTGTCCATTTTATGACAAAGTAAATAGTATTGGTTAAGATCTCTATTAAATTCCTTGGAAGATATTGATATTATTTGGGCAATGTTAATCGTTGCTTCCCCTTTTCCACCTCTTTGTCCATTTTCACATGCATTCTAACTTGTCAGAGCAGACAGGAGGTGGGTGAGAAAGGCATGATTCAATATCACAAGGTTTGGTATATTACAGTCCAGAGCAGAAGACGGAAGATTGAAGTGGTCTACAGTGTTAACACACTGTAATCAATAATTTGGAAGAAATAAACACATGTCAGCATTCCAACAGAGCCAGGACATAGACCATAAGATATTGGAACAGAATCAGACCATTCAGTCCATCAAGTCTGCTTTGCTAGTTATTGTAGCTGATTTTTTTTCAATCCCATTCTTCTACTCGTTAACGCTTAACCCCCTTACCAATCAAGAACCTATCAACCTCTGCCTTAACTACACCATGACTTGTCTTCCACAGTTCTCTGTGGCAACAAATTCCACAGAATTGTCACTATCTGGCTGAAGAAATACTTCCTCAGCTCTGTTTTAAAGGGTCATCACTTTATTCTGGGGCTGTACCCTGGATCCTAGACTCCCTATTCAATGGGAACATCCTCCCTATGGTACTGTATCCATTTCAGAATCAGTGATATTTTAATATCACTGGCATATGTCATGGAATTCGTTGACTTTGTGACAGCAGTATAAAGCAATACATGACAAATATATGAAAACAATTGAATTTTGGTAAGTATATATTGTATATGTCTATTGAATAGTTAAATAAGTAGTGCAGAAGACAGAAATTAAAGAAGTGGTGAGGTGGTGTTCATGGGTTCAACGTCCATTTAGGAATCAGATGGCAGAGAGGAAGAAGCTGTTCCCGAATCGCTGACATGCAAGAACTGTGGCTAATAACTTTTATCGTCGTTAAGGGGTATAAACCATGTGCTTCTTCGTGGGGAAATTGCACGTTGGGAAATGTCTGTGTTGGCAGTGTAGGGGTATCCACACCAGACTTTGGAACAAGAGGTCCTGGGTTTGAATCCACCTGGCTCCTTGCACGAGTTCCACCGGTGCTGGGTCGAGTGTGGAGCCAGTGGCTCAGCCTTGCGAAACAGACAAATGGTAACGAAATGGCAAGGTTGCAGCCTGATGCATGAGAGGAACTTGACCTTTTACTTTACTGCCTCACTCAGATAACCACTTCAGCGAATGATACAAGTGAGGGGAAGACCAGCCCATCACAAAGATACAAAGATACAAAGATGAGGCGGGCTGCTCCAATCAGCCCCAATCTCTCATCTCCAGGGATAGACACTGTATACGCTGATACACACAATGGTACTTCAGTGATCCCAGTGATCAAACTGGCATCCAACGCCACCCAAAGGACACCATTTAGGGCTGATGTAGTGCTCTGAATAACTCCACTGCCAACTCTTTGCCTCTATATTTCCTTGGGCTGTGGAGATAGATTAATATGTCCTTTGTGATCTGCATCAGGGAGCTAGCCTTGCAGCAACATAAAAATTCAGCTTCCATACACTCGGCACAGTAAGCCAGGCACATCAGGAAACTGCACAGCTAACAGTCTGTGATTTTCTGATCATTGAGTTTAATGGGTGTAAAATTACAGTCCTGGAACTGAACAACTTCCCCATGAAGAAGCACAGGGTTTATACCGCCTAATGACAACAAAAATATTATTTGCCGTAGTTCGTGCATGCACAATTTAATCTGCCTCTGTCTTATGGTTTTATTCTTCACAATTTGTCCCTAGCTTCATTAAAACAGGGTTGTTATCATGGGTGATTTTAACTTCCCCAATATTGATTGGCACCTGATTAGTTCCAAGGGTTTAGATGGGGCAGAGTTTGTTAAGTGTGTCCAGGACAGACTCCTGTCACAGTATGTGGACAGACCAACCAGGGGAATGCCACACTAGATCTAATATTAGGTAATGAACTGGGTCAGGTCACAGATCTCTCAGTGGGTGAGCATCTGGGGGGACAGTGACCACCGTCCCTGGCCTTTAGCATTATCATGGAAAAGGACAGAATCAGAGAGGACAGGAAAATTTTTAAATGGGGAAGGGCAAATTATGAGGCTATAAGGCTAGAACTTGCGGGTGTGAATTGGGATGATATTTTTGCAGGGAAATGTACTATGGATATGTGGTTGATGCTTAGAGATCTCTTGCAGGATATTAGGGATAAATTTGTCCCGGTGAGGAAGATAAAGAATGGTAGGGTGAAGGAATGATGGGTGACAAGTGAGGTGGAAAATCTAGTCAGGTGGAAGAAGGCAGCATACATGAGGTTTAGGAAGCAAGGATCAGATGGGTCTATTGAGGAATATAGGGAAGCAAGAAAGGAGCTTAAGAAGGGACTGAGAAGAGCAAGAAGGGGGCATGAGCAGGCCTTGGTGAGTAGGGTAAAGGAAAACCCCAAGGCATTCTTCAATTATGTGAAGAAAAAAAGATGACAGGAGTGAAAGTAGGACCGATTAGAGATAAAGGTGGGAAGATGTGTCTGGAGACTGTGGAAGTGAGCGAGGTCCTCAGTGAATACTTCTCTTCGGTATTCACCAATGAGAGGGAACTTGATGATGGTGAAGACAATATGAGTGAGGTTGATGTTCTGGAGCATGTTGATATTAAGGGAGAGGAGGTGTTGGAGTTGTTAAAATGCATTAGGACGGATAAGTCCCCGGGGCCTGACGGAATATTCCCCAGGCTGCTCCACGAGGCGAGGGAAGAGATTGCTGAGCCTCTGGCTAGGATCTTTATGTCCTCGTTGTCCATGGGAATGTTACCGGAGGATTGGAGGGAAGTGAATGTTGTCCCCTTGTTCAAAAAAGGTAGTAGGGATAGTCCGGGCAATTATAGACCAGTGAGCCTTACGTCTGTGGTGGGAAAGCTGTTGGAAAAGATTCTTAGAGATAGGATCTCTGGGCATTTAGAGAATCATGGTCTGATCAGGGACAGCCAGCATGGCTTTGTGAAGGGCAGATCAGTCTAACAAGCCTGATAGAGTTCTTTGAGGAGGTGACCAGGTATATAGATGAGGGTAGTGCAGTGGATGTGATCTATATGGATCTTAGTAAGGCATTTGACAAGGTTCCACATGGTAGGCTTATTCAGAAATCAGGGATCCAGGGAAGTTTGGCCAGGTGGATTCAGAATTGGCTTGCCTGCAGAAGGCAGAGGGTCATGGTGGAGGGAGTACATTCAGATTGGAGAATTATGACTAGTGGTGTCCCACAAGGATCTGTTCTGGGACCTCTACTTTTCGTGATTTTTATTAACAACCTGGATGTGGGGGTAGAAGGGTGGGTTGGCAAGTTTGCAGACGACACAAAGGTTGGTGGTGTTGTAGATAGTGTAGAGGATTGTCAAAGATTGCAGAGAGACATTGATAGGATGCAGAAATGGGCTGAAAAGTGGCAGATGGAGTTCAACCCAGAGAAGTGTGAGGTGGTACACTTTGGAAGGACAAACTCCAAGGCAGAGTACAAAGTAAATGGCAGGATACTTGGTAGTGTGGAGGAGCAGAGGGATCTGGGGATACATGTCCACAGATCCCTGAAAGTTGCCTCCCAGGTGAATGGGGTAGTTAAGAAAGCTTAAGAAAGCTTTCATAAGTCGAGGGACAGAGTTTAAGAGTCGCGATATAATGATGCAGCTCTATAAAACTCTGGTTAGGCCACACTTGGAGTACTGTGTCGAGTTCTGGTCGCCTCACTATAGGAAGGATGTGGAAGCATTGGAAAGGGTACAGAGGAGATTTACCAGGATGCTGCCTGGTTTAGAGAGTATGCATTATGATCAGAGATTAAGGGAGCTAGGGCTTTACTCTTTGGAGAGAAGGAGGATGAAAGAAGACATGATAGAGGTGTACAAGATAATAAGAGGAATAGATAGAGTGGATAGCCAATGCCTCTTCCCCAGGGCACCACTGCTCAATACAAGAGGACATGGCTTTAAGGTAAGGGGTGGGAAGTTCAAGGGGGATATTAGAGGAAGGTTTTTAACTCAGAGAGTCGTTGGTGCGTGGAATGCACTGCCTGAGTCAGTGGTGGAGGCAGATACACTATTGAAGTTTAAGAGACTACTAGACAGGTACATGGAGGAATTTAAGGTGGGGGCTTATATGGGAGGCAGGGTTTGAGGGTTGGCACAACATTGTGGGCCGAAGGGCCTGTACTGTGCTGTACTATTCTATGTTCTATGTTCTATAAAACAGTGAGTCTGGACTCACTAGCATCTCCTGAGAGAGGAGGTGAACTCCAGTCAGAGGTGTTGGATGCATGCAAGGGTATTGGACTCAGATTAGGTTCATCTCCATCACTGAGCACATCTGCACGGAGTCTTGCCACAAGAAAGCAGCACTTATCATCAAGGACCCCCACCATCCAGGCCATGCTCTCTTCTCGCTGCTACCATTGGAAATGAGGTGCAGAAGACTTAGGTCCCAAACCTCCAGGTTCAGGACGGTTATTACCCTTCAACCGTCAGGTTCCTGAACCAGTGTGGACAGCTTCACTCAACTCAACCCTGAGCTGATTCCACAACCTTGGGACTCATTTTCAAGAACTGCAACTCATTTTCTCACTATTATTTATTTACTTATTTATTCGTTTTTATTTGCACAGTCTGTCTTCTCTTGCACATTGGTTGTTTGTCAGTCTTGTTTGTGTGTAGTTTTTCATTGATTCTGTCGTATTTCTCTATTCTACTGTGAATGTCTGCAAGAAGATGAACCTCCAGGTAGTTTATAGTGATATATGTGTACTTTGATAATAAATTCACTTCAGAGTTTGAATTTTGAACTTTGGACTCAAATATATTTGGCCGTGTTAAAGTCATTGGAATCGAATGTGGGTTCAACTGATAATAGATAGATAGATAGATATACTTTATTGATCCTGAGGGAAATTTGGTTTCGTTACAGCCGCACCAACCAAGAATAGAGCGTAAATATAGCAATACAAAAACCACAAACAATCAAACAACAAAATGCAAACTATACCAGATGGAAAATAAGTCCAGGACCAGTCTATTGGCTCAGGGTGTCTGTCCCTCCACAGGAGGAGCTGCACGTTCGATGGCCACAGGCAGGAACGACCTCCCATGCCACCAGTGTATCAAAGCCCTTTTGCTCTCTTCTCACTGCTGCCATCAGGAAGGAGGTAGAGGAGCTTTAGGCTCCACACAAACAGGTTCAGGAACAATTACCCCTCAACCATCAGGCCCCTGAACCAAAGTGAATAACTTCACTCACCCCAACAATGAACTAATTCCACAACTTATGGACTCACCTTCAAGGACTCTACAACTCGTGTTCTCAGTATTATTTATTACTTATGTATCTATTATTATTATTTTGTTTTTCTTTATATATTTGCCCAATTTGTTATCTTTTGCACATTGGTTGCTTGTCCGTCTTTGCGTATAGTTTTTCATTGATTCATTTGGGTTTCTTTATATGTACTGTGAATGCCCGCAAGAAAATAGGGCATAGTGTTTAGCTCAGCGCTTCACAGTGCAGCTGACTTGGGTTCAATTCCCACTGCTGCCTGTAAGGAGTTTGTATCTTCTGCCCGTGACCTTGTGGGTTTCTTCCAAGTGCTCTGGTTTACTCCCACAGCCCAAATACGTACCAGTTGGTCTTTGGTAGATGGCCTACTCCTGCTCTTTGTTATGTTCTTATGAGGCCAAGATTTTTTTATTGATAATTTTACTAAATGACAGTGGAGGCTCAGTAGGCAGACTGGCCTATTCCTGCTCTTGTTTATGATGTTATCACGCAAACAGGACATTTGGATCAGCTGTTTCATGTTGAGGTTCATGTTATGCAATCATCCCTTTGCTTCACCTCAACCTGTCTTCCTGTTTTGAAATTTCCAGTGCTGAAGTTGCTGAAGATGGCCACTGGGATGAGAGCCCTCCTGGACACCGTAGTGCAGGCTCTACCTCAGGTAAACTTCGGCCTAGGTACCTTCTCTTCTTAAATACATAACATCATGAATGATGCATTCCACAAGCAGTGGGTTGCCATAGGTATTTTTCAAGAGGTTTGACCCAGAGTTTCCACTAACTGACAGCTTTGAAGATATATCTATCATGTTCTATTCTTAACATTCCGTATGTCTCCTTTTGACTTTGGGAGGCCATTCAGCCCATTGAGTCTATGCAATCTCATTACCCCACTAATTTCCCTGTACCTTATTCTCCTGACTTCACCATCAATGTTACCACTCAGTGACACAGGGGACAATTTAGAGTCACCATGTCACATTTTATAGGGTGACACAGCAGCAGAGCAGGTAGCATAGTGTTATTGCAGCACCAGCCCCACCAGTTCCACTCTGGCATTGTCTGTAAGGGTTTGTATGTTCTCCCCGTGACCACAAGAGTTTCCTCTGAGTGCTCTGGTTTCCTCCCACATTCCAAAGATGTATAGTTTGGTAGGTTAATTGGTCACGTGGATGTAATTGGGTAACCCATCTCGTTGGGCTAGAAGGGCCTGCTTCCATGCAATAGCTCCAAATAGATAGATAGGATAGATAGATAGGTAGATAGATCAATCGATAGATCAATTGATAGATAGATCAATAGGTAGATAGATTGATAGGTAGATAGATAGATCGATAGATAGATCAATAGATAGATCAATAGGTAGATAGATTGATAGGTAGCTAGATAGATCGATAGATAGATCAATAGATAGATAGATCGATAGGTAGATAGATCGATAGATAGATAGATAAAACATCTTGGCACACAAGAAGAAAATGCAACAGCTGGGGAAAACCATGTTGTCACAGGAATGGGGACATTGCAGCAAGGATTAAAGACAACATCTGGGTGAGGATGACTGTGGAGGTGTGTAGTCAAACCCGGACAACGGAGACCGCCGAAGTGAGACCGCTTACTAGAGACGAGATAGGCGGGTGGTGATTGCGACAATGTGTGCTCAAGCCAGTAAGGTGAGGCCTCTGTAGCAAGAGTTTTCTAGAAAAAATAGTATCCCTTTACACAGTAGGGGGTGCCGGAGACAAACGAGGTAGGAATAACAGGAGGATGTGAAATGCACATCCCTTTCTCCCATGGTCCACTCTCTTCTCCAGCCTTGACCTTTCCCACCCACCTGGCTTCACCTATCACCTTCCAGCCAGCCTCCTTCCCCTCCCCACACCTTCTTATTCCGCCATTTCCCCCCTTCCTTCTCAGAAGCGTGTCAGTCCGAAACATCAGCATTCATTTGCCTGACCTGCTGAGTTCCTCCAGCTTTTGTGTCTGCTGCTTTGGATTTCCATCATCTACAGAATCTCTTCTGTTTAAGAATTAACATTTTTCACCTTTCTCTTCCAGGTGGGAAACCTTGGGCTCCTCTTCATGCTTCTTTTCTTCATCTATGCCGCTCTAGGAGTTGAGCTGTTTGGTAAATTAGGTAAGGTTACCAGGGCCAGCGAATGTCGTCTCCTTGTGGTCACCGCAATGGTTGCAGGTTCAAGTCCCATCATTGGCAAATTGAACACCTGACTTTGTGCCTCAGTTCATTTCGAGAGACTGTGAGATACAGAGTCATACAGCTGGGAACCAGGCCCTTCAGCCCATGCTGCCCATGCTGGCCATCAACCACTCATACATGCTAGATAAGGTAGATAGAATACCTTCCTCAAGGTAGAAATGTCAAATACTAGCAGGCAGAGCTTTAAGGTGAGAGGGGGCGTGTTCGAATGAGATGCCCGTGGTGGGTACCTGGAATGCGCTGCCAAGAGGTGGTGGGAAAAGATAGAATAGTGGTGTTTCAGAAGGTTTTAGATAGACACGTGAAGATACAAGTAATGGAAGGATACGCATGCGGAGGGATTAGTTAAATTGGGCAACATGTTGAGCACAGGCCTTGTTGTCTAAAAGTTCAGACTTCGTGTGCTTGGAAGTAGGTACAGAGGAGATGTCAGGGGTACGTTTTTTATGCAGAGAGCGGTGAGTGCGTGGAATGGGCTGCTGGCGACGATGGTGGAGGCGGTTACGATAGGGTCTTTTAAGAGACTCCTGGATAGGTACATGGAGTTCAGAAGAATAGAGGGCAATGGGTAACCCTAGGTAATTTCTGAAGTAAGTACATGTTCAGCACAGCTTTGTGTGCCAGGGGGCCTGTAGGTTTTCCATGTTTCTAAATTCTAAGTAAACTTTATTATCAAAGTACATATATGTCACAGATATGCAACCCTGCGATTCGTCTTCTTGTGGGCATTCTCAGCAAATCTATAGAATAGTAACTATAACAGGGTGAATGAAAGATCAACCAGAGTGCAGAAGACAACAAACTGTGCAAATGTAAACATAAATAAATAGCAATAAGTAATGAGATAATAAGATAAAGAGCCCTTAAAGTGAGATCATTGGTTGTGGGACCATCTCAACGGATGGGCAGGTGAGTGTAGTTATACCCTTTTGATCAAGAGTCTGATGGTTGAGGGGTGGTAACTGTTCTTGACCCCGGTGGTGTGAATCTTGAAGCTCTTGTATCTTCTACCTGATAGCAGCAGTGAGAAAAGAGCATGGCAGGTATCTCTGATGACGGATGCTACTTTCCTACAATAGCGTTTCATGTAGATGTGCTCAGTGGTTGGGAGAGCTTTACCTGTGATGTACTGGACCAAATCCACTACCTTTTGTAGGATTTTCTGTTCAAAGGTATTGGTGTCTCCATATCTTTCGCCCAGGTATGTGCCTTGAAGGTGTCTCTCCAGAGCCGCTCTCCATTGTCCTTCGAAACAAATGGATGCCATCATCATCATCAAATCGGAGGTTTGCTGGGTGGTGCAGCTCGAGGGGCCGGAGGGGCCTATTATGCGCTGTATCTCAATAAATAAACAAATAAAATAAAAATCCTGGTGAACTTCTTCTGTACACTTCCCAAAACCTTTTTGTAATAGGGCAACCAGAGTTGCATGCCGTGCAATGGGCAAACTAGAAGTGTATGTGTTTGCACCTATAATAGTGTATGAGGACACTCTGCCCGCAACTGTGCTAACCCTAACCCTGCATTTTGAGGAAGGTTTCAATGTAACTGCTCTGCATGCCTGCTCCTGTGGGCTGGAGAAAAAGCAGGTGAAGTCACTCGCCCCATCATTGATATGTTCCCACAACCTATGGGCTCACTTCCGACTCTTCATTTCATGTTCTCAATATTTATTGCTTATTTATTATTATTTCTTCTTTTTGTATTTGCACAGTCTGTTGTCTTCTGCACTTTGGTTAAACACCCTTGTCGGGCGGTCTTTCATTGATTCTGTTATGGTTATTATTCTACAGATTTATTGAGTATGCCCATAAGAAAATGAATCTCAGGGTTGTATTTTTTATTTTTTATATATATTGAGAAACAGAGTGGAATCGGTCCTTCCGGCCCTTCGAGGCTCTCTGGCCAGCAATCCCCCAATTTTTTCTTTAACCTGAGCCAAATCACAGGATACTTTACAATGGCCAATGAACCTGCCAACTGTCTTTGGACCGTGGAAGGAAACCGGAGCACCCGGAGAAAACGCACGCAGTCACGGGGAGAACGTACAAACTCCTTACAGGTAGCGGTGGGCATTGAACCCGAGTCGCTGGTACTGTAAAGCATTGTGGTAGCCACTAGGCTACCATGCCACCCATGGTATATATAGTGATGTATATGTACTCTGATAATAAAATTTACTTTGAACTTTGAATGCCTGAAAGAAAATGAATCTTGGGGTAGTATATGGTGACATATATGTATTTTGATAATAAATTTACTTGGAATTTACTTTGAACTTTTTATTGCCCAGAAGACTGAGGCCCCAGGTGATGGCCACCATCTAAATCAGACTTCCGTTTTCTTTTCTGCTCCCAAGTTTGCGATGAGGACCATCCGTGTGAAGGAATGAGCCGCCACGCCACCTTCGAGAATTTCGGGATGGCGTTCCTGACGTTGTTCCAGGTGTCAACTGGAGATAACTGGAATGGGATAATGAAGGTAGGAGGCCTCGGGTTAATGATCCATTCCTTGACGGGGTGAGAAAGTACAGCAGAGCCTCCTGCTGGTAAATGAACTGGTGGAATTTCACAAAGGGCCGGGCAGCTCCTGAAAGGGTTTGTGTATTTGTGTGTGTGTGTGTGTGTGTGTGTGTACACATGCACATATCTGAAGGCAGGTGTGAAAGTCAGTTCCCAAGTGTGCAGGAATTCCCACTGCCAACTTGTGCACAGCAAATTCCCACAATGACGATGAGACAATGACTATGGCTCTGGTGATGTTGGCTGAGAGCAGAGCTCTGTGTGATGGTACTTTGCGTCCCCCTAAGTTAGGGCCTCGATGCACCACACATACTCGTTGGCACTGCAGCAGTTTCAGTGAGGGTAATGCTGTAATAGGAGAACAGAGCTGCATCCCCAGAGGTGAGGCTTGAGCTCATGGTCTCCACATTGAGAGGTGAAAGGAAGTGGAGCACTAATCCAGGCGTGACAAACCAAGAGAGAGGAGTCTGGAACAAAACATTGTAAAATCCTATCTGATGAGTCATCTCTGTACAAGTAGATGGCCAAAACTAGGCCAGTGTTAACAAGCCTACTTACTTTTACCTGACGCCACCCATCACCTTCCAGCTAGCCTCCTTCCCCTCCCACGACCTTTTTATTCTGACGTCATCCCCCTTCCTTTCCAGTCCTGAAGAAGGGTCTTGGCCCAAAGTGTTGACTGTTTATTCATTTCCATAGACGCTGCCTGATCTGCTGAGTTCCTCCTGCATTTTGTATGTATTACATTGTGTCTCCAGCATCTGCAGACTTCACTTTTACAAAGTTTGCTTTTTGAGACCTACAGGAAGCCCCAGACCAAAAGACCTAAACTTGAACAGCAATTTATACTAGATGATGAAAGAGCCATCATCATAACCTAAAGCAGAGATCAGTGTTGGATGGAGAGTTCCTGCATTCTGATGCTTTCAATCCAAGGTTCTTTCAGAAGTCAGAAAAGAGGCACAAAACCTGTTGCTTTACAGTCATTTTATTAAGCGTTAATAGACTAAAGAAAGTTTTAAAATGGACAGTGATAGAGGTCCAGAAAATGAAGAGTGAAAAAGTCAAAGAGGGAAAAAGAGAAAGACGTCGCTGCCTCGTGGTCGGCTGTTTTTGTACACGTAGATAAGAAACATTCCATTCACATTTACAGATAAGAGTCAGCCCATCAGAAAGCTCCTCTTCAAATAATGCAGCACCACAGAGGCTTCCAGAGCTTTCCAGAACCATACAAACGTAACCACTTGGGAACGTACTTTTTTTTTAACTGCCTGTTACGCCATTGGTGTTTAGAGCTGCGATGAAGATCCTCCATCTCTGGTGGTGTTCAGGGCTTCCTTCATCGTGTCAGCAGCTTCCTCTCAGTTTTCACTGCTGTCAGTCACACAGCTCCCAGGTGGAGACTCAGGAATACCGTCGCACTCAGATGTAGAAGGATTCTTCATTGCTGTTTCTATAACAATTTGGCTTTACCAGTCGTGGTTGTTAGCCCTGAGCTGATCCCTTGAACTTGGAGGATCAGTGGACCACTCTTAGTCTGTTCTCCACTCTTTGACCTGTTTGGTATGGGTGACTCTACCAAGAGGCAAACCATATAACCTTGACTCTAGCCAAGATAGCTCTCCGGGTCATTGAGGCATGCAAGCCTTCAAACGCCGACAAGGTTGTAGTTCTCCTGGAGAAAGGCACATACAAAGCAGCTGGATATACATACTGTGACCACTAAGAAAGGTACTAAACAGTTATATATATATAAATTCAAGCAAACAATTAATTCTTAAACTTAAAAAAAACAATTAAGCAATCTAACTCACACAGACAACATGTGGGACAAAACCACTAATTTACCGTACTCAAACTCCAGGTTAGTTTCAAGTTCCCACATCCCATCAAGGGTACTGTATCAGGGTCTAAGGTACTGTATGCTCAGGTGTACCATCTTTTGTACTGTAAGGACACAAGAAATAAAGGGAAAACTGAGCTGATTGAAGCCCCAAGCCAACTTTGCTGTTCAATAAGATGATGCTGATGTGATCTTCACCTCAGTGCCACTGTCCTTTCTGCTCTCCGTAACCCATCCCAAAAGTTCCAAGGCCTTTCTCACGTCTTCAACATATTCAGTGATTCAATCTCTTTAGCAAAGATTCATGATCTTTTGAGAGATAGGATCACCTCTATCTTAAAGATAAAGATAAAAATTAGCTTTATTTGTCACTTCAGTAGGTACACCTGTTCACCTGCGCATTAATGCAAATACCTAATCAGCCAATCATGTGACAGCAACTCAATGCAGAAAAGCATGCAAACATGGTCAAGAGGTTCAGTTGTTGTTCAGACCAAACATCAGAATGGGGAAGAAATGTGATCCAAGTGACTTTGACCATAGATTGATTATCAGCACCAGATGGGGTGGTTTGAGTAACTCAGAAACTGCTGATCTCCTGGGATTTTCATGCACAACAGTCTCTAGAGTTTACAGAGAATGGTGCAAAAAAACCCCAAAAAAAGCACGCAGTAAGCTAATATGCCTTGTTAGTGAGAGAGGTTAGAGGTGAAAGGACAGACTGTTTCAAGCCGACAGGAAGGTGACAGTAACTCAAATAACCACACCTTACAACAGTGGTGTGTAGAAGAGCATCTGTGAACACACAACATGTTAAACCTTGAAGTGATGAGCTACAGCAGCAGAGGATCACGAACATACACTCAGGGGTTACTTTATTAGGTATAGGAGGTACCTAATAAATTGGCCACTGATTGTAGATTCCTCACATTTTTTTGCATTCAAAGTGTTTCAGATGATTCTGAGTTGATGCAAAGTTATTCTTTCCCATACCAGGTCTTCTTTCATCCTTCTCCCCTTCTGTGCTCAGAGCTTGTCCAATTCAAGTCTTACAAAAGTCCTTAAATTTATGTCACCTGCAGATTTGCCTTAAACTGCCTTGGCCCTAGGCTTGGAATGCGTCCCTTAAACCTCTCTTTAGCCTCTCTTCTGGAAGGCTAGTTGCATCTGCCATACTTTCCTCTCAGTCCTGATGAAGGGTCTCGGCCCAAAACATCGACTGGTTATTCTCACCCATAGACGCTGCCTGACCTGCTGAGCTCCTCCAGAACATTGTGGGCATTGCCCTTTCCTCTTTTTCCACCTTCTGGGAAAAGAGACTGGAGCTTCAGAAGCCCAGACGTGCAGAGTTAAGAACTGCTTCTTGCCTGCGGCTATCAGGCTCCTGAAACAATCACCTCTCCCACAGCACCTTTGCAGTGGTGCTGCCATGTTCTTGTACTCCTAACTCTACCTCTCTTGATAACTCAGCAATTAAAACATAGAACAGTACAACACAGGCTCAGGTTGTTCCTCCCACAATGTTGTACTGGATTAAGTAGCTAATTATTCAACTCCGAACTAGACTCGCAAACACGAAGAAATCTGCAGATGCTGCAATTTCAAGCAACACACATGAAAATTGCTGGTGAACGCAGCAGGCCAGGCAGCATCTCTAGGAAGAGGTACAGTCGATGTTTCGGGCCGAGACCCTTCGTCAGGACTAACTGAAGGAAGAGCTAGTAAGAGATTTGAAAGTGGGAGGGGGAGGGGGAGATCAAAAATGATAGGAGAAGACAGGAGGGGGACGGATGGAGCCAAGAGCTGGACAGTTGATTGGCAAAAGGGTTATGAGAGGATCATGGGACAGGAGACCTAGGGAGAAAGAAAGGGGGAGGGGTGAAGCCCAGAGGATGGGCGAGGAGTATAGTGAGAGGGACAGATGGAGAAAAAGAGAGAGAAAAATAATATATACTTGTTCTCTGCTTTCCACAGGGATCGCTCCCTATGCGACTCCCTTGTTCATTCGTACCCCCCTTCCCTTCCCACCAATCTGCCTCCCAGCACTTATCCTTGTAAGCAGAACGACTGCTACACATGCCCTTACACTTCCTCCATCACCACCATTCAAGGCCCAAGACAGTCCTTCCAGGAGAGGCAACACTTCCCTGTGAGTCGGCTGGGGTGATATACTGCGTTCGGTGCTCCCGATGCAACCTTCTATATATTGGCGAGACCCAAGGCAGGCTGGGAGACCATTTCACTGAACACCTACGCTCTGTCCGCCAGAGAAAGCAGGATCTCCCAGTGGCCACACATTTTAATTCCACATCCCATTCCCATTCTGACATGTCTATCCACGGCCTCCTCTACTGTAAAGATGAAGCCACACTCAGGTTGGAGGAACAACACCTTATATTGTGTCTGGGTAGCCTCCAACTTGATGGCATGAACATCGACTTCTCTAACTTCCGTTAATGCCCCACCTTACCCATCCATTATTTATTTATTTATTTATTTATTTTTCTCTCTCTCTTTTTTTCCCTCTGTCCCTCTGACTATACCCCTTGCCCATCCTCTGGGATTCCCCACTCCCCCTTTCTTTCTCCCTAGGCCTCCTGTCCCATGATCCTCTCATATCCCTTTTGCCAATCACCTGTCCAGCTCTTGGCTCCATCCCTCCCCCTCCTGTCTTCTCCTATCATTTCAGATCTCCCCCTCCCCCTCCCACTTTCAAATCTCTTACTAGCTCTTCTTTCAGTTAGTCCTAACGAAGGGTCTCAGCCGGAAACGTCAACTGTCCATCTTCCTACAGGTGCAGCCTGGCCTGCTGCATTCACTAGCAATTTTTATGTGTGTTGTCCGAACTAAACTGATGCCTTCTGTCTCCCACAGGTCCATATCCCTCCATTCTCTGCATGCCCATGAGCCTGTCTAAGAGCCTGATAAATGTCTTGGTTATATATGCCACCACCACCACCTCCCTGGCCAGCGCCTTCCAAGCACCCACCACTCTCCAGCGAAAAAAAAAATCACCCCACTCATCTCCTTTGATTTTACCCTCTCTTACCTTAAATGCATGGCTTCTAGCATTAGACATTACAACCCTTGGAAAATAAGTTGCTGGCTATGTATTCTGTCTATGCCTCTCATAATCTTAGAAATTAATCTTGCAATTAGTCTAAGTAATAATTTTATAACTGGTTATAGCTAATTAAAAGCTCATAAAAATTAATGCATTTTTGGATGCTAAAGATTCTACTGCAAACTTTGCACTATCCTGCTGTTTTGCATGCTGCTCAGTGTCCACTTTATTAAGTACCTCCTGTTTATCCTTTATTAGATAACTCCCAGATCTAATAAAGTTGCCAGTGAGTGTATTACGTGGTCTTCTGCTGCTGTAACCCATCCACTTCACGGTTTGACATGTTGTGCTTTCAGAGATGCTCTTCTGCACACCACTGTTGTAAATTAAATTATGAGAACACTCAGTCCTCTTTTATTGTCATTTAGAAATACATACATGCATTAAGAAATGATACAATGTTTCTCTGGCGTGATATCACAGAAAACAAGCCAAACCAAAGACTAAAAAAAAACAACAGGAATTCTGCAGATGCTGGAAATTCAAGCAACACACATCAAAGTTGCTGGTGAACGCAGCAGGCCAGGCAGCATCTCTAGGAAGAGGTGCAGTCGACGTTTCGGGCCGAGACCCTTCGTCAGGACTAACCGAAGGAAGAGCTAGTATAGTCCTGACGAAGGGTCTCGGCCTGAAACGTCGACTACACCTCTTCCTAGAGACGCTGCCAGACCAAAGGCTAACACTGACAAAACCATATAATTATACCATATAGTTACAGCAGTGCAAAGCAATACCATAATCTGATGAAGAACAGTCCATAGGCGCGGTAAAAAAAAATAGTCTTAAAGTCCCGAGTCGATCGACTCCCGAGTCCCCGATAGCAGACGGCAAAAGGGAGAAACTCCCTGCCATAAACCTCCAGGCACCGTCAACTTGCTGATACCTTGGAAGCAGCCCACCACAGCTGACCCTGAGTCCATCCATCCGAAAACTCCGAGCTTCTGAGCAGCCTCTCTGATACAGCCTCCCGAGCGCCATCCTCTGCCGAGCGCCTTCGACCTCTCCTCGGCCACTGAAACACGCAAAGCCGAGGATTTCAAGGCCTTCAGCTCCAGAGATTCCGGTTACCACACAGTAGCAGCGGCAGTGAAGCAGACATTTCAGAAGTTTTCCAGATGTTCCGCTATGCTCTCACGTCTGTCTCCATCAAATCAGGATCGTGCACAGTCCCCTACTTGACAGATAACAGATATTCATCACCGGAGAGGCCGCGCGCGCTGTCGTCATGCCGCCATCTTCTCTTTCCTTCCTTCTCTGGTTATTTGGGTTACTGTCGCCTTCCTGTCAGCTTGAACCAGTCCAGCCATTCTCCTCTGACTTCTCTCATTAGCAAGACATTTTCACCCACAAAACTGGCACTCACTGGATTTTTTTTTGGTGGGGGGGGGTTTGCACCATTCTCTGCAAACTTTAGAGACCGTTGTGCATGAAAATCCCAGGAGATCAGCAGTTTCGGAGATACTCAAATCACCCCCCAATCGATCATTCCATGGTCAAAGTCGCTTTAGGTCACATTCCTTCTCCTTTGTGATGTTTGTTGTGAACAGCAACTGAACCTCTTGACCATGTTGGCATGCTTTCGTACATTGAGTTGCTGCCACATGATTGGCTGATTAGATATTTGCATTAATGAGCAGGTGTACAGGTGTACCTAATAAAGTGGCTACTGAGTGGACTTATTATTTTCATTTACATTGTTTTCTCTGTGAGCTTCTTGTGAACAAGGTATTTCATTCCATCTTGATGTTTGTGACCATCTAAACTCTGTAAAACATATCTTTTTGACTAAGCATTTATTCACCCGCACCAGAATCCCCCTCATAACGTTCAATCTGAGTTTTGCTATCAGCAGAAGTGTGGAGTGCATTGGGCCACTATATAAATGGAGGAGGTTGTTGTTGTTGTTGCCAGGATACGCTCCGCGACTGCTCCAGCGATGACCGGAGCTGCCTCAGCAACCTCCAGTTCATCTCGCCGCTCTACTTTGTGAGCTTCGTGCTGACGGCCCAGTTTGTACTGATCAACGTGGTGGTCGCGGTCCTCATGAAGCACCTGGACGACAGCAACAAGGAGGCCCTGGAGGACGCGGAGCTGGATGCGGAGATCGAGATGGAGCTCGCCCAGGGTCTGTGCGGGCCACCGGCGAGCCCTTCTGCCTCCGGGACTGTCCCCGCACCGGACAGCGGCCACAAGAGGAAAGGCGAGAGGCAGGATCCAGGAAAACACATCTCACCCGCACAGGTAAACCCAACATTATCCTATCTGCCCTCAATTATGGTGTGCTTATTTATAACCCATCTCCTCCCCTCAACCTCCTCCCACCCATAACACGTCTCACTCTCTTTACGGCCATAGAATCATCTGGGCGCTGCAGGATAGCAAAAAGCAATTTCTCCCACCAAGTCCATGTCAGCTTCCTGTAGAGCAATCCCATTTTCCTGTAGACTTCTAAATTCTGTTCCCTTAAGAGATATTCAATTGTCACAGGCACTGAGTTTCAGTCAGAGCCATACACCATGTAAAAATATTTGTCTTTTATGTCTCAAGTGGCTTCTGCCCATCAGTCTGAATGTGTTTTTGGGTTTTGAATCTTTCACTAGTATTAAAGTTATAGAGCACTACAGCATAGAAACAGCTCCATCTGCCCATCTAGTCCATGCTGAACTGTTACTCTGCCTACCCCATCACCCCACACTTGAATCATAGCCCTCCATACCCCTCCCATCCGTGTATGTATCCAAATTTCTCTTAAGTTTTGAAATCCTCTACTTCTCCTGGCAGCTCATTCCACTCTCATTGCCTCTCAGACTAAAGAAGCTCCCCCTCGCGTTCCTCATAAATACTTCACCTTTCACCCTTAACATATAACCTTCTAGTTCTAGCCTCACCCATCTTCAGTGGAACAAGCCTGCTTACATTTATTCTGTCCATACCCCTCATAATTTTGTGTACCTCAATCAAACCTCCCCTCATTCTCCTGCACTCCAGAGAATGAAGTCGCAACCTATTCAACCCATCCCTATTGCTCAGGTCCTCTAGCCCCAGCAACATCCTTGTAGAGTTCTCTGCACTCTTTCAACCTTATTGATATCTTTCCTGTAGGTAGGTGACCAGAACTGTACCCGTTCTCAAAATAAGGCTTCACCAACATCTTATACAACTTCAGTGAAACATCCCAACTCCTGTACTTAGTATTTTGATTATGAAGGCCAGTGCTCCTAAAGCTCTCTTTACGTCCCTACCTCATCAGAACAGGCTCTTCATCCCATCTCAACCAGTCAGAGGTTGCCTTCTCCTGCTACAATTGTTTATCCCGGCCTTCTCCTGCTGCAATCGTTTATCCCGGCCTTCCGCTACAATCGTTCATCCTGGCTTTCTCCTGCTACAATCGTTCATCCTGGCCTTCTCCTGCTACAATTGTTTATCCCGGCCTACTCCCACTACAATCGATGATCCCCCAGCCTTCACCTTCTACGATCATTCATCCCAGCCTTTTCCTGCTACAATTGTTTATCCCGGCCTTCTCCCGCTACAATCGTTCATCCTGACCTTTTCCTGCTACAATTGTTTATCCCGGCCTTCTCCCGCTACAATTGTTCATCCCCCAGCCTTCACCAGCTACAATCGTTCATCCCGGCCTTCTCCTGCTGCAATCGTTTATCCCGGCCTTCTCCCGCTACAATCATTTATCCCGGCCTTCTCCCACTACAATCGTTTATCCTGGACAGTTGGAAATTTTGCCTCCATTCCCCTCCCACTAAAGTCCCTAAACCAGAATCCTCAATCTCCCTCACTCACCCCCAAAGCTTCAAGCACAAGCCAGCCCCTTGTGGAGAGTGGCAGCTTTGTGGCCCAGTCAGCACTGGAGTAGTTGGCCCAAGGTGAGAGTCTCAGCCAGGGTAGAGATGGGAGGACAGATACAAAACAAAGATTGTAATTAGGAGTGCAGTCCAAGAGAGTGGAAGTTACATTGCGTTCGAAGAAAGCTCTTATCAGGGGCTCCATGCAACAATACCATTCCAAGGTGAGCTCCATCTCTCAAAAAAGATACAGTATATTGCTGAATAGTTTATAGGGTTAAAGAAAGAAAGAAAGTTTAGCCTTATTTGTCACATGTACATCGAAACATACAGTGAAAAGTATCACTTGCGTCAACGTTCAACGCAGTCAGAGAATGTGCTGTGTCGTCATGCTTCTGTCACCACCAAAGCATGTCTACAATTTACTAGATCGAACCCTGGCCCACACGTCTTTGGTCTTTGGGATGTGGGGGGGGGGCGGGATTAAAATGGAACAGCTGAAGGGAACCCGTGTAGTCACAGGGAGAAGGTCCAAACTCCCTTCGGGCAGCTGTGGGAATTGAACACCTATAACAGGCTCTGGGATAGCACTGTGCTAACCACTACGCTGCACTAGAGCAGGTTATATTCCACCAACAGAGCAACAGAGCAGCTTAAGACAGAAGGAGGAGGATTCCAGAACAAGGAAAGATAATCTTAAAATGGGAACTGAATCGTTCAGAACTGATATCAGGAAAAGATTCATCACATGAAGCCTAGTGGATTTCTGGAAACTCGCTCTCATGAGGGCTATTGAGGTGGCTGGGGTCAGAAAGATGAAGCTGAGATTGAATCGCTGGAGGGTGGAGCGGGGAAATTAAGGGTTATAGACCCAAGACGAGGAGGTGGAATTAAGGTATAGATCAGACTGCGATCCAGTACAAACTCAGACACTGGCAGGCATTCACTATCCCCTACTCCTGTAGATCTAACTTTGATGAATTCCAGTCATTCCACTCTGAGATCTCCAAGCATGGGTGGAGGGGAGAAGAGGAAGTAACTGGATATGAAGGCGGCATGCGGCCCACAGGCTTCATGAGGCCTGGGTTGGAGAATCAATGGAAAATCAGGAAAGGGGAAAATTCTCCATTTGGAAGACAAAGAGATAAGGTGATCAAGAAGGGATCAGCATACTTGCCCTTCATTGGTCGGAGCAATGACCAGAGGAATCAGGAAGTCATGGTCCCGCTGTATAAGACTTTGCTTAGGCTGCACTTGGACTATCGTGTGCAGAGGATGTGGAGTCTTTCAAAAAGGTACAGAAGAGCATTCTAGGACACTGCTTGTATTAGATGGTATAGGTTATAAGGAGAAGTTTGACAACCTTTGGTTGTTTTCTCTGGAGCGACAGAGGCCAAGGGGAGACCTGATGGAGGTTTGTAAAACCAGGAGAGGCCTTAGGTAGGGTAGAGAGTCAGAATCCCAGGTAGAAATGTCAAATAGCAAAGGACACACATTTCAGCTGAGAAAGTTTAAATGAAATATGCGGGGCAAGAATGTTTACACAAAATGGTAGGCGTCTGGAGCTGGCTGCCATGGGTAGTGGTAGAAGCAGATATGATAGTGGTGATTAAGAGGATTTCCCTTAGAGAATGAAAGATTATGGATCATGTACAGACAAAACAGACATAGTTCAAATCGACATCACATTTGGCCCGGATATTGTGGACCAAAGGGCCAGTTTCTGTCCTGCACTATGTCCTATGTTCTATGAAGGAAGAAATAAGCGCTATTGAAATGCATAGAAGTGCTCAGAACTATAAACTCTAGATAAAAGGATGGATCGGAGTCTTTTTGTAACACCGTAGGAGAATCTATGGCTGGACAGTGTCTCCCTGATCATACGGGACACCTGCGAGAGTGAACTCCTGATGATCGACAGCCTCTCTGGATCCATCTTCCATCATTACTCATCATCTCCCACCTGCAGGAACTGCCAGCACGACAAGCAAGAGGTGACCAATCTGCCTTCTGTACCCTCATGTCTTTGTTTCTTTGTGGTGCTCCTCCCCCACCCCACCACCCCAACCTCCCACAACAGTAGTTAATGTAGTGCATTCATCACCTACCCTGAAACATTCTCGAAAGGAGATAGAGGAACTCAACGGGTCAGGCAGCACCAAGGAGACTGGACGAAGGGCATCGACCTGAAACCTCAACCGTCCGCTTCCCTCCACAGATGCTGCCCGACCTGCTGAGTTCTTCCACCGCCTTTGTGTGTTGCTCCAGGTTCCAGCACCTGCAGCCTCTTGGGTCTTCATTCTTAAAGGGGTTGGACGAGATAAACGTGGAGTCCATGCTTCCCAGGTGGTCACAGTCTCCAAGTAAGGATTTAGGATGCAGATTGGGAGAAGTTGTTTCTCCCGAAGGCTATGACCCTTTGGGATTTTCCACTCCAGGGGAAGCACAGTCACTGATTGACAGAGTTTTAGATGCTAGCAGAATGAAAGGAAACATTCTAGCGCTGCTGAGATCAAAGATCAGCCGTGATGTTATTGAATGGTAGAGCAGGCTCGACGGGCTGATTGGCCTTCCCCTGCTCCTGTTTCTTAACGTCCCACATAGCAGCAAGGGCCCGTCTTTAATCGAGTGCTTCTCTCCTCTAGGCAGGCAGCAGTAACGAGCTAAGTATTGATGACCTCCAGCCACTTCTGCTCAGTCTGGAAGAAGTTCAGATGCTCAGTAATGACTTCACACGCCATGGGCAGGCTGCCTGTGCGTCACCTCAGGCAGTAAGAATGGCGTCCTTTGTTCTGCAGTCTCACAGTCGAAGCCCGCCACTTGGCTTCAGTCTGTTCCAGCGATGAGATAATGTGCTGTACACAGATTGAGGTTAGAGGCTGGATGATAGTTAATTACAGAGCCGTGACCCGCTCGTTCACGTACTGCATCCTGCCATGTTTCCCTAAACTGTTCACAAAACTGCACACTGATGTGCCACAGAGAGAGGCCGTCTGGCCCGTTTAACCTCTGCCCATCCAGAGGAAGACCTTCTGATTAGATGGGCGTCTGATGGAAATCTAGAACACTCTCTCCTTGAGGTTGGTGGGGAGGGGGCAGGGGAGGGGATTCCAGCCAGAAAACTTGAAATTGACAAACTGTTGGTAATTGTTTTACCGATTTCATTTGTACCAAGATATGGTGAAAAACCTGTACGCCATCCATTTCTAGACAAGGTAGCGCAAAAGGGAAAGCAAATATCTGGATAAAGATAATGATGAAAAGATAAAGATTGGCTTTATTTGCCACATGTACATCGGAACATACAGTGAAATGGGCTGTTTGTGTCAAATCCGATCAGCAAGGAATGTGCTGGGCACATTCGCCTTGCTTTCAGTGCCAACATAGCATGCCCACAGCTTACTAATCCTAACCTGTGCGCTTTGAAGTGTGGGAGGAAACCAGGGTAGCCGGCCAGAGAACATGATGAGAAGATGAGCCTAACCTGTCCAGAGAGAGACTTCTTATTTGTTCTGTGTGATGGTTTGCATGGGACTGGCACACAAAGCTTTCCACTGTATCTTGGTACATGTGACAATAAAGCAATTACTTATCACATAAGTACACCAAGGTTGTACATGAGAAACAAGAATGCAGAACATAATGATGCAGTTATAGCGAAAGCACCATTGTTGTGGGTTTAAGAAAAGTGGAACCAAGGTTAGAAGGTGGAGTTAAGACAAAGACCAGACCTTGATCTGATTAATCATAAGATAGACTCAAAGGGCTGAACAGCCTTTCGTTGTTCCCATATCTCTCTTCACCCCGCATTTTCCCCACAGTGTCTATCAATATTTAGTCATCAGATAGTTTCCACTGATCTGCTTCCACCACCATTTCAGGCAGTCTGTTCCAGATCGTGTGTGCTTTTTTTAAAAAAACAATCTCATCTTTCTTCTGCTCCTTTTGCCTCGGTGAAGTTATTTCCAAAGGTTGGAATGCAGCTCCAAAAGACGACCAGCGTCCGGTCTCACTGAATTGACTGTTTTCTTCCAGGTTCACCTCGCAGAGACAGAAGCGTTCTCGCTGACCTCCGACTTCCTCTCCGACAAATCATCTTCTGTCGTCTTGGCTGATGACTTGAGTTCAGACGAGAGCGGGCCTCAGCTGACAGCCAGAGAATATGAGGAGAAGGTGAGCATAATGTGTACGGAGAGACTTCTTATTTGCGCCGTGTGATGGTCTAATCGGTGCTTGCTCTTGTTTTGATTTGACGAGGGCTATTATCTGATCTTGGCTCATCAGCAACTGTGTCCACCACTAACCAGGTCTCTAATCTCTCCACTCCTTCTCTATAATGTCTTCAAGTGCTAATTTTTTTTTCACCTGAATCTAGATCCCCTGTCTAGTGTATGGCTCAGTGATGGAACTAGCTTAATGCTAATTCTGCATGTGGTTTAGGACAGCTTCTTACACTGAGCACAAAGATATTGCACCCCGTTCTGATTCTGATCATCACACTTCAGGAAGGGCAAGTGAATGAGGAGAAATCACGTTGAGAAATACAAAACTCTCAGGGGTATAGATATAAAGAATGCACACAGGCTTTCCCCCCTCAAATTGGGTGATATTAGAACTAGAGTCCATAGGATGAAAGATAAAATATTTAAGGGGAATCTGAAGGGAAACATACTACATAGAACATAGAAACCTACAGCACATTACAGGCCCTTCGGCCCACAATGTTATGCCAACCACGTAACCTACTCTAGAAACTACCTAGAATTTCCCTAGCGCAAAGTCCCCTATTTTTCTAAGCTCTATGTACCTACCTAAGAAGCTCTTAAAAGAAACTTCTTCATTCAGGGGCTGGTGCAAGTGTGGAACGAGCTGCCAGTGGTAATGGCAGATGAGAGTTCAGTTGTAACATTTAAGAGAAGTTTGGGTAGGTGCATAGGTGTTCCAGGTGCAGGTTGATGGGACTAAGCAGAAGATCAGGTCAGCATTATCTAGATGGGCCAAAGGGCTGTAGTACTTTCTGACTCTAAAGTCCTTGAGAAAGGCTAAAACAGATTGCTGGGTGACTGCTTTCCACTGCAAGGCAGAAAGGCAGAGAACCAATCACCTTCTGAAAGCTCTAGGCTCTTCCAATTCTGATCTCTTGATCTCCACAAGATTTAATTTCTGCTACCAACCCTCTGCTACCAAAGCCCTACAGTTTTTGAATTCCTTTTCTAAACCTCTCTATCCCTTCTTCCATAAGACCAAAAGATACAGGAGCAGATGCAGGCCATTTGATCCATTATGTCTATTCTGCCATTTCACCATGCTGATCCATTTCCCTCTCAGTTCCAGTCTCCTGCCTTCTCTCCATATCCCTTCATGCCCTGACCAATCAAGAATCTATCAACCTCTGCCTTAAATACATCCAATAACCTGGCCTCCACAACCTGTGCCACCAAATTCCACAGATTTACTACTCTCCATCTAATCAAATTCTTCCTCACTTCCGTTCTAAATGGCAGTTCTACTCTAAGGCTGTGTCTTCTGGTCCTAGACTCTCCGACCATAGGAGAGATCCTCTCCACCTCCACTCTGTTGAGGACTTTCAACATTTGATAGGTTTCAGTTAGATCCCCCATCATTCTTGTGAATTCCAGTGAGCACAGGCCAGAGCCATCATACACTCCTCATATGATAAGCCTTTCAATTCAGGAATCATTTTCATGAACCTCCTTTGAACCTTCTCCAATGACAGCACATCCTTCCTTAGATGAGGGGCACAAAACTGCTCACAATACTCCAAGTGAGGCCTCACCAGTGCCTTATAAAGCCTCAACATTACATCCTTGCTTTTATATTCTAGTTCTCTCCAAATGGATGCTAATATTGCACTTGCCTTCCTCACCACAGACTCAACCTGCAAATTAACCTCTAAGGAATCCTGCACTAGGACTCCCAAGTCCCTTTGCACCTCCAATTTTTAAATTTTCTCTCCATTTAGAAAATAGTCTGTGCTTTAATTTCTTCTGCCAAAGTGCATGACCATATGTTTCCTGACATTGTATTCCATCTGCCACTTCCTTGCCCACTTTACAGAGGCAGCGATCACAAATCAGGGTTCAATTCCCACCACTGTCTGTAAAGAACTTGTCTGTTCACTCTGCGACAGTCTGGGTTTCCTCCAGGTATTCCGGTTTCCAACATCATTCCAAAGGCGTAAGGATTAGAGCTAGTAAATTGTGTATCCTGACACCCAAAGCCTTTCGACCACTCAGAAGCCACAAATCTGGAGCATGAGGTGTATTTAGCCTTTCTTCATGCAGAAAGCTCAACAATTTCCAGGACAAGGGATATCAGGGGCATCAAGGGATATGATGAGAGGGCAGGTATGGGGTTGAATGGGACTTGAGATCAGGCATGATGAAATGGCACAGTGGGCTCAATGGGCCAAATAGCCTAATTCTGCTCCTATGTCTTATGGTCATATGGACAAAGCATTCACTAGTATACCACCTTAACCATTTATTCTCTCCACATCTATGCATTTCAGCTGTAGTATACCCTGTCCTACAGATACACTGTAATAATCCAAATGACTCTAATAGATCTCCCAAATATACACCCACCACCCACACCATGCCCTCTTCTCACTGCTACCATCAGGAAGAAGGAACAGGAGCGTTAGAGCTCACACCACCAGGTTCAGGAACATTTACTACCCCTCAACCATCAGGATCTTGAACCAAAGGGGATAACTTCACTCAACTTCACTTGCCCCATCACTGAAATGTTCCCAGAATCCGTGGAGTCACTTTCAAGGACTCTTCATCTCATGATCTCAATATTTATTGCTTATTTATTTATTATTATCATTTATTTTCTTTTTTAAAGGTTGTTGTATTTTGCACACTGATTGAACACTCAAGTTTGTCTTTTATTGTTTCTATTATGGTTATTATCTATTATGGATTTATTGAGTATGCCCACAAGAAAATGAATCTCAGGATTGAATTTGGTGACATACATGGACTCGGATAATACATTTACTTTGAACTTTGAACTTAATTCTTACATACTCTTGGTGTCGGTTAATTCATTACTACAATTCATTACTTGTACAAGATTTTGGTGAGGCCACCTTTGGAATATTGAGTTCAGTTTTGGAAAGATGCCACTCAACTGAAAAGAGCACAGAGGAGATTTATTGTATTTTTATTTCTTCTCAGCTCACGCTGGTAAAACCTGAGCTCTGGGCATAGCCAAGGACACTCATTTCACAATTGCTCTGAACCTTCAGACTATTCAAGTGGTGTTTAGCATTGTGGCTTTCTGGATATTTCACTATTGGCCCTCCATACCCCTACCATCCATGTACCTATCCAAACTTTTCTTAAACGTTGAAATCACGCTCGCATGCACCACTTGTGCTGGCAGCTCGTTCCACACTCTCGCGACCCTCTGAATGTAGAAGATTCCCCTCATGTTCTCCTTAAACTTTTCACCTTTCACTTTTAACCCATGTCTTGAATTTGTGGTCTTTTATTAAGTATTCTTGATCATTTTTTTGTGTTAACCACCTGTTCCTGCATTGCCACAAGGAAACCCCTCCATTTCTGGGAAGAAGTCTCCAACTCCCAGCCAAGAAAGAAATTATAATAATAAATAAATAAGCAATAAATATTGAGAACATGAGATGTAGAAAATTAATTTCAGGGTTGCACACGGTGATATATATACTTTGATAATAAATTTACTTTGAACCTTAAACATCCTTCACTCCCAAGAAAGACAAGGTACATGTAAACATCATTACCTGCTTGATCCAAATCACAGACTTTAAAAAATTAATTTTATTTGTCACATGCACATTAAAGCATACATCAGTGAGCTGAATGGCCTAATTATGGTCTTGGGCTTTCAGGGGAGAAGGTGGGAGAATACGGTTGAGAGGGATAATGAATCCGTCATGATGGAATGGTGGATTGAATTTGATGGGCTGAATAGCCTGATTCTGCTTCTATGTCTTCTGATAAACACATAAAATGGATTGTTCATGTCAAATCAAATTAGCATAGATTATGCTGGGGGCAGCCCACAAGTGTCACCATGATTCCAGTGCCAACACAGCATGCGCACATTTTAATGCTAACCGTGCATCTTTTGTACATTGGAGGAAACTGGAGCTCCTGTTGGAAACCCACAAGATCATGGGGAGAGCACACTAACTCCTTTCAGACAGCAGAAGGGATCGAACCTCGTTCGGTGATCACTAATGCTGTAAGGTGATTGCACTGACTGCTACGGTACTGTTTCTCCTCCCCCCCCCCCCAACTTAGAAATATATTCCTGTTCTTTCATCGTCACTGGGTGTGAATCATGGGACCCATCAAGTCTTTGGGGTCAGCTTTAATATAGAAACTGCAGTGGCCTATCAAGGTGCCTCTCACCTTCCTGCTCGGGAAAAAAATTGGAACTGCCTTTCCAGCCATCTTGTGCATGTAAAGATAATTGATGTTTGATGATAAGACTATAAAATATAGGAGCAGAATTAGACCATTTGACCCATCATGTCTGCTGTGGCATTTCATCATGGCTGATCCATTTCCCTTTCAGCCCAATCTCCTGCCATTTCCCCATATCCCCTCATGCCCTGACCAATCAAGAATCTATCAACTTCTGCCTTCTCCCGTAACCCTTCGAGAACCTATTAACCTCCGCCTTATACATACCGAATGACTTGGCCTCCACATCCATCTGCGGCAATGGATTCCACAGATTCACCACTGCCTGTTCTAAATGGATGTCCCTCTATTCTGAGGCTGTGCTCTCTGGTCCTAGACTCCTCCATCATAGAAAACATCCACTCTGCATCCACTCTTTCAAGGCCTTTCAATATTCAAAAGCTTTCAATGAGGTCGCCTCTCATTCTGCATTCCAGTGAGTCCAGGACCGAAGCAACAATCAGCCCTCATATGTTAACCCTTTCATTCCTGGAATCATTCTTGTGAACCTCCTTTGAACCCTCTTCAATGTCAGTACATCCTTTCTTAGCTAAAGGGCCCAAAACTGCTCACAATACTCCAAGTGAGGCCTTGCAGTGCTTTATAAAGCCTCAGCATTACATCCTTGCTTCATTGTTCCAGTCCTCTCGAAATGAATGCTAATTGTCGAAGTGATGTTTAATGAGACAGTTTACAACCTTAAAAGCGCTGGAGTTTCTTTGCACCTTCAGTAGAAGAAAACACTAGTGTGTGTGCTTTACATTAACAGGAAGGAACAGATAGTCACGACCTTGCTGAGAATGACAGCTCAAATATGTTAACGGTAA
This sequence comes from Mobula birostris, assembly GCF_030028105.1. Classification (NCBI taxonomy): domain Eukaryota; kingdom Metazoa; phylum Chordata; class Chondrichthyes; order Myliobatiformes; family Myliobatidae; genus Mobula; species Mobula birostris. The sequence goes on from NC_092380.1 coordinate 8,929,839, forward strand.
AGGAAACAGCGATTTACAGAACAGCATCGCTGCCAAACAACAGTTACACTTCACAAGCTGAGAATACAGCTTTGGGCCAAGCTTTTACCACGACACAGTCAGGGCCCACAGAGCATATCGCTGGTGAGCCATTATTCCAAACTTTTACATATATATATGTATTTATTGTGTGCAATGTCCCCGGTCCTGGTCCTGTGCTATCTCTCTGTTCCACTTGACAACTGGGACTTAACAATTTGATTTGATCAGTAGTGTCCATGTCTTCAGCTGACAGGCCCTGTATTTCTCTCTAAACATTATCTCCAACCTTCCCTCTCCACTTCTACATCTATCCTTAAGCACTTCCGTTTTCACCGGAGTTTGACTAATCCTGATCAATGTGTGGTTCAGTGTTGGAACTTGTTTAAAGCCATTTCCCAGGGCAGTTTCTTACATTGAGTAATGTAAGCAAAAGTAACAAGGCTGATGAGCCCTTGCTGCCTGGTTACACTCTTGTGACTAATTAATCTACTAGCCCGTACGGACTGTGGGAAGAAACCGGAGCACCAGGAAGAAACCCACAGGGTCACGGGGAGAACGTACAAACTCCTTACGGAGAGCAGCGGGAATTGAACCCAGTTTGCTCGTGTGTAATTTATTTTTCATTTGTTTTGAGATACCATGCCGAATAGGCCCTTCTGGTCCTTCACGCCACGCAGCAATCCCCCAATTTAACCCTAGCCTAACCACGGGACAATTTACAGACGACCAATTACCTTACCAACCAGTACACCTTTGGACTGTAAAAGGAAACCCACACGGTCACGGAGAGAACGTACAAGCTCCTTACAGGCAGCAGTGGGAATTAAACCCTGGTCGCCTGTACTGAAAAGCGTCGTGCTAACCACTACGCTACTGAAGACACTAGAATTGTGTAGACACTAACAAACATATGCACTGACATTGAATTCAGCCAATGGACAGGCAGGGGTGTTCAGAAATCTTTGACCAAATATCCTTTCTTTATCAAAATCTGGAGAGGCATAGAAAGAACTGTAAAACCTGAGCCTTTAAGAACTTATTGTGCACAAATCTATTGTGTTTAGCTGTGCATTAAATTTTCTTTCTGCTTCTGATGACTGTAACGTGGAAGCAGGTTTGCGGGCTTGGTGAATGAGACAAAAAACAGTGACTACAAGTAAGAATATTAATCACTTATTTGCAAACAGTAAAAAATTAATGTGTCCCCGCAAGGGACACAAACTACAGAACTAAATATTGAATGAACAGATATTTATTTAAGAGTGTGCACGGAACATACCTTCCCTGTGGTTCTGTGTAGCGTGTCCCAGGGACAAAGGAAAAGAGAGAGCAAACCTCTCGAGCGTGTTACTCTTACAGCCCCCACCCCAGGCGCATTCTCCCCATTCCCACGTGGGTTTTCTCCAAGTGCTGTCACATTCCAAAGATGGACGAGTAAGGGTTAGCGAGTTGTGGGCGCCGCAAGTGTGGCGAGACTTGTGGGCTGCCCAGCACAATCCTCTCTGATTTGATTTGATACAGACGACGCATTTCACTAACATACATGTGACAAATAAAGTAAACCTTTTCATCATTTAGAATTCTCCAACCCTGCCAGTTCTCTTCTAGCAACACACATAAAAGTTGCTGGTGAATGCAGCAGGCCAGGCAGCATCTCTAGGAAGAGGTACAGTCGACATTTCAGGCCGAGACCCTTCGTCAGGACTAACTGAAAGAAGAGCTACTAAGAGGTTTGAAAGTGGGAGGGGGAGGGGGAGATCCGAAATGATAGGAGAAGACAGGATGGGGAGGACAGAGCAGGATCTCCCAGTGGCCACACATTTTAATTCCACGTCCCATTCCCATTCTGATATGTCTATCCACGGCCTCCTCTACTGTAAAGATGAAGCCACACTCAGATTGGAGGAACAACACCTTATATTCCGTCTGGGTAGCCTCCAACCTGATGGCATGAACATTGACTTCTCTAACTTCCGCTAATGACCCACCTCCCCCTCGTACCCCATCCGTTATTTATTTATATACACACATTCTATTTTTCTCCCTCTCCTTTTTCTCCCTCTGTCCCTCTCACTATACCCCTTGCCCATCCTCTGGGCTTCCCCCCCTCCCCCTTTTCTTTCTCCCTTGGCCTCCTGTCCCATGATCCTCTCATATCCCTTTTGCCAATCACCTGTCCAGCTCTTGACTCCATCCCTCCCCTTCCTGTCTTCTCCTATCATTTCGGATCTCCCCCTCCCCCTCCCATTTTCAAATCTCTTACTAGCTCTTCTTTCAGTTATCCTGACGAAGGGTCTCGGCCCGAAACGTTGACTGTACCTCATCCTAGAGATGCTGCCTGGCCTGCTGCGTTCACCGGCAACTTTGATGTGTGTTGCTTGAAATTCCAGCATCTGCAGATTTCCTCGTGTTTGCAGCTCTCTTCTAGATCCTCTGCCGTGCTAATGTCCCTTAACTTGGCAATAGATGCGGAAGAAAGAGAGAGAAAGTGAGCACCATTGTTTGAGTTAAAAGGCCTTGGATTCATAATCCAGGCCATACTTTATTTTTCCATTTAGGCTGGGTGGCCTTTGCTGGCCAGCATTTATTTCCCATTCCTCATTGTCCTTGATCCAAAGAGCAGTTAAGCTTGAAACCAAATTGGTGGGCCAGGAGTTACATAAAAAGTGGAGCCAAGCTGTAAAGGTAAGCACAAGAGATTCTGAGGGTGCTGGAAATCCAGAAATCTTTCTTCTTATGCCCATGACGCTGCTGGCATTTAGGGCAGCAACAAAGGTCTGCCATCTCTGGCGGCGTTCACTGCTTCCCCTATCGTGTCAGAAGCTTCTTGGTTTTCACTCCCATCAGTCATGCAAGTCCTAGGTGGAGACTCTGGAATACTGTCACATATGGATGTAGAAGGATTCTTTACTGCTGTTTCCATAACAGTTCTGTTTTACCAGTCTGGGTTGTTAGCCCTGAGCTGAACCCCTGAACCCGGAGGACCGGTGGACCACTCTTAGTCTGGCCTCTACCCTTTAACCATTTTGGCATGGGTGACCCTACCAAGAGTCAAAGCGTAAACCCTGACTCCAGCCAACATAGCCAGGTCATTGAGGCTCACAAGCCTCCAAACCACAACAGGGTTGTGGTCCTCGTGGAGGGAAATCCAAAACAACACGCACAAAATGCTGGAGGATCTCAGCAGATCAGGCAGCATCTATGGAGAGGAATAAAGCTCCAAAGTTCATTTGTTATCAAAGTATGTATGCAGAAAACGGCTCTGAGAATAATCATCCCCCAGACAGCCACGGAACAAAGAAAAATGGTTGAACCCGTTCAAAAAAATACATCAAACCCCCAACACATGCAAAAAAAATCATGCAAATGGCAACAAAAAAATGAGCAGAAACACAGGACAAAAAACACAAAATCAAAAGGTATATTCAGTTCAGCTCAGTGTTGATTATTTGCAGCCTGTCCCGATTTAAAACTTACTCAAACTAGCAACAAAAATAGAAGCGGCCAGGAAATCTAGAAGCACATCATACATGAATTAAATCCAGAATCCACAAACCACGTGGATTAAACTTTGCTCTGGCACCGTCCTCGAACAGAACTGATGAAGGGTCTCAGCCCGAAACCTCAGCTCTTTATTCCTCTCATGGATGCTGCCTGGCCTGCTGGGTTCCTCCAGCATTTTGTGTGCGTGAAGCAGGAAAGATAGTAGATTTCCTTCCCTGACGTGTTCTTGTTATAATCTTGTAGTTTCATGGTTCCCTTATTCAGCTAGCAATTATTAAAATTCCTTACAAGATATAGTGGAGGGTAAGACACACAAGATGGAGGAACTAAGCAAGTCAGGCAACAATATGGAGGGGGAGTATGGCGACTCTTTATCAGGACTGGAAAGGAAAGGGCAGTAGTTCATCAGTTCCATTGCTTATTACCTAGAGCGGTACCTTCTCTACCTATCACGTCCCAGCTTCACACTTCACCCCTCCGCCCCACCCCCGCACTCTGGTCATCCACCTTCCCCCTCACCTGGTCTCACCTATCACCTGCCAGCTTGCACTCATTCTCCTCTTCTTATTCCGGCTCCTTCCCCCTTCTTTTCCGGTCCTGGTGAAGCATCTCGGCCCAAGCCGCCGACCACTTATTCACTTCCATCGGTGCTCATTTCCTCCGGCGTTCCGTGTGTGTTGCTCTGGATTTCCAGCAACTGCAGAATCTCTTGTGTTTGCTCCTTGTGCAGACCCGAGGGTGTGTAAAGCTGTCAGAATTACTATCTTTCAGATGAATTGTTAGACTGAGGAACGATCTGTTCTCTCAGATGGGTGAAAAATGTCCTGTAGCCACTGTTTTGAAGAGTGGGAGTTCATGTTGGATTACAGATCAACCTTCAATGGCCATCGTAACACCAGGTTACCTGGACAACTATCTCACTGCCTTTTTGTGACAACTTGCTGTACACTTGGTGCCCGTGTCACAAAAGAGACTGCATTTCAGAAGTACTTAATAGCTTTTAGAGTGTTTTGGGATATTCCCAAGCTTTGAGCCTGATATATTGTAAGATCTTCCAAGTGAGTGAGATTCAGGGGAGAACAAGCCATTGCAGTGTTGACAAAATAGAGAAAACAAGTCATTGTAGCAAAGAAAGAGACGGAGCTGAGAGAATAGAAACATTTAGTTTGATTGCTCCATCATGTTTTCCAGATTTCACCCTTAGTTCATCAAACTTCCATATCCCCTCAGATTCATATGCATCCATGTAGACCATAACACAGAAGCAGAGCTAGGCCATTCAGCCCATCAAGACTGCCACACCATTCCACCATGACGGATTTATTAACCCACTCAACCCCACTCTCCTGCCTTCTTCCCTTTACCTTTAATGCCTTACGAATCAAGAACCTATCAATCTCTGCTTTAAATATACCCAACGGCTTGGCCTCCGCAGCACAGCCGTCTGTTGTAATGAAACCCACAGAGTCACCGCCTCCTGGCTCAAGAAGTTTCTCCTCACCTCCGTTCCAAAGGGATGAACGTATTCCGAGGCCCTGTCCTCTGGTTGTAGACTCCCCCACTATGGGAAACATCTCCACTCTCTCTAGGCCATTCAATATTCAGTAGGTTGCTAAAAGACCCCCCCCCCCTCATTCTTCCAAACTCCATTGAGTACATCAAACTCTCCTCATACATTAACCCTTTCATTCCTGGGATCATTCTCATGAACCTCCTCTGGACCCTCTCCAACGTCAGCCCATTCCTTCTTAGATGAGGTGCCCAGAACTGCTCACAATTGTCCAACTGTGTTCTTAACAATGCCTCTCAATAAATAAATGCTTTTATATCCCAGTCCTCTCAAAATGAATGCTAACATTGCATGTGCCTTCCTTATCACCCACTCAACCTGCACGTTACCCTTTGGAGGGAATCCTGCGTGAGGACACCCCAGTCCCTTTGCAGCTCTGACTTCTGAATTTGCTCCCCATTTAGAAAGTAGTCTATGCCTTTATTCCTTCTGCCAAAGAGCATGACCATGCACTTCCCGACACTGTGTTAAGGGAAAAGAATGTTACAAACAAGGGGGATGGAAATGCGGCAAGAATCAAACGGATACATTTGAAAGGCTCGGAGGGACTAAGGGCCTCCAGGAAATAAATTGAGTTATTTAATGCATAATTGAGAACGGCTTTCCAAACTTCTCCCTCTCTATCTTACAGAGATGTTCCTTACACCGGCATTTTGATCAATTTTTCAACAGTCCCTCACGTAACCTGCACTAATTCGCATTTGATATTGGTCCAGTAATGGTCCCTGAGACCTCTCACACATTAAGGTCAAGGGCAGCAGAGTAGTGTAGTGATTAGCACAGCGCTTTACAATACCGGCAACCAGGGTTCAGGTCCTGCCACTGCCTGTAAGGAGTTTGTATGTTCTCCCCGTGACCGTGTGGGTTTCCTCTGGGTGCTCCAGTTTCCTCCCACAGTCCAAAGACGTACCGGTTGGTAGGTTAATTGGTTGTTGTAACTTATCCCATGATTAGGCTAGTATTAAATTGGGAGTGAGGTGTTGCTGGGCACCAGGGTTTGAAGAAACTACTCCGTGCTGTATCTCAATAAATTAATTAATTAAAGATGACTGATAAATGGAATTGTTAATGGTTATTATCCCTGCTCCCAGTGAACTGGGGGAGAAGTGTCCGAGCCTAACTCTTGGTTGCTTTTTCTCAGTCACTCCTCCCCAGGAGCCTTCTGGCTCTTCTTGTCTTCAGTTTACCAGTGGGATTTTCCACCCAGTGGCTCCCTCGCCCACAGCCCAAGACAGCAACAGCCAGCCTCTCAAGATCCCTTCCTCTGGTTCCTGGACCTCGCTGCAGTCTCCAACCCTGACCTGGTCCCTGCAGAGGCAGGTAGGTCGCCGCAAGTCAGCAGTTTCGAATGGGGTCACTTCCCAAGAGGAGTTGCGGGAGGACTGGGGGAAATGATTGGTCATAGGTTAGGATGGCTGTCTTGCTTTCCAAAATGGGTATGGTGATCGAGGGTAGGGTTTGACTCATAATATTAAAAGGCTCAGCGATTGGACGATCGTGGTTCAATTCCCATCGCTGTCAGGAGTTCATACATTCTCGCCGTGGCCACGTTTCGTCCCATGCTCCAAAGTTGTATGTGCTAGTGAGGGCTAGTAAGTTGTGGACATGCTCTGTCGATGCCAGAAGCACGGTGTCACTGCGGGCTGCCCTCACTACCTACTTGGACTGTTGGACGCATTTCACTGTGTGTTTCGATGCTTTGATCTACATGTGACAAATAAAGCTAATCTTTAATCCTTACTGGACTTGTGACAGAGACACAAGTTCAAATCCCTCCAAAGCAGCTTGGGGCTCAAAAATACATTTAAGTTAAGAGATAGTAAAGTTCTTTCCAAAATCCAGAGGTTCTGATGCAAAGGTCTTAATCCAAAACATCGACAGTTCATTTCCTCCAACAGATGCTGTTCGATTCTTTGAGTTCCTCCAGCAGTTTGTTTTATTTTGCCAAATACCAACATCTCTTGAATCTCTCTTAAACTAATCTGGAATTTGAATCAAGTATTAGTATTGAATCAAGCATAGACATGAGAAAGTCTGGAGATGCTGGAAGTCCAAAGCAACACACACAAAATGCTGGAGGAACTCAGCATCTATGGAAATGAATAAACAGTCGATGTTTTGGGCCAAGACCCTTCATCAGGTCTGAGGAGGAAGGGGGAGGATGCCAGAATAAAAAGTCGGGGAAGGAGAAGGAGGCTATCTGGAAGTTGACAGGTGAAGCCAGATGGGTGGAAAGGTCAACAGCTGGAAGAGAAGGAATCTGATAGGAGATAGGAGATAGGAGATAGAGTGACCCATAGGAGAAAGGGAGGGAGGAGAGGAACCAGGGGAAAGGAAGTGAAAGGTCAGAGTGGAGAATAGAGGAAGGTGGGGTGGGGGTTGAATTTTTTTTACCGGAAGGAGAAATCAATATTTATGCCATTAGTTTGGAGGCTACCCAGATGGAATATAAAGTGTTGTTCTGTCACCCTGAGGGTAGCCAGAGTTGTCACAGAAACTCATTAAGTTCACTAACGTCCTGCTAGGGATGAAGTCTGCCATCTTTCCCCAGTCTGATGGGGATGCCAGGTCATGAACTCTACCATCTTTACCCAGTCTGGCAGATGTGTGACTCCAGACTCAGCAGTCTGATTCACGTTTTATCTCCTCAGTTCAAGGAACATGGGATGGACCATAAATGCTGGCATTGCCAATGATGTCCACGTCTTGTGACTTTTTTGTGAAAGATTTAGAATCAAGAAAAGAGAATATTGGAATTCTCCAGAACTTCAGACATGGAGCCAAAGACCATAAGACATAGGAGCAGAATTAGACCATTCGGCCCATTGAGTCTGCTCCACCATTCCATCATGACTGATTTATTATCCCTCTCAACCCCATTCTCCTGCTTTCACCCCGTAACTTTCGGCATCCTGATTAATTAAGAACCTATCAACCTCTGTTTTAAGTATACCCAATGACTTAAGCCCACAGCTGTCTATGCCAATGAATTCCATAGATTTCCCACCCTCTGGCTAAAGAAATTCCTCTTCATCTCTGTCGTAAAGATGCATCCTTCTATTACAAGGCTGTGCCATCTAGCGCTACGCACTATAGGAAAGATCTTCTCTACATCCACTGCATCTGGACCCTTCAATATTCAACAGGTTTTAATGAGATCTGCTCCCTCCCCTGCTCATTCTGCTAAACTCCAGCCTAGAGCCTTCAATTGTTCCACATGCGTTAATCCTTTCATTCCTGGAATCATTCTCGTGAACCTTCTCAGGATTCCCTCCAATGTCAACACATCATTTCTTAGACTCATCCTACAATTGTTTGCTAAATGCCAATGCACGAACTTCATAAGGAAAGTTTCAAGCCAAAGCATTTATTTATTGGGAGATTCAAATCTGGGAAGCAATGTGGTGTTACAATTTTTCCTGGATCCAAAAATTGAAGCAAAATTATAGGGAGACACAGAATGCAATGGGCTCCTTGGAAATGGGGAATGAGGACCAGAGTTGAGACATAGGAGACCCTTTGGGAACATGGTAGGCAGGTTGTGATGGGTGAGGTAGTGGTGAAAGAGGTCAGTCATCCCCCAGTTTCGAAGATCCAGGACTCCTTGACCCGGCAGGGGGAGATCCAAGCTGCCAGGCCTGCGGACTGTTCTAGGATGTCCTGTTTGTAGATAGAGGGTGTCACATTGGTCTCTTGCTTGACTAAAAGCAACGAGGTCGATCCCAAAGATCATGAAAGTTTTAGGGCTTAGACACAAGAGGCTGCAGGAGCTGGAATGTCGAGGAACACAAAAAACCTGTCCAGATGAAGTGTTGCGATCTGAAACACCAATTGTCCATGTCTCTCCATAGATGCTGCCTGACCTGTTGGGTTCAGTCTGAAGTTTGGTGTTATCTTTAAGCCCCGTATTAGAAAGATTCAGCACAAAGTAGCAATACTACACACATCTCCAACATTCACCTGAGTGCCCCAGAAGTTGGCAAGTTTGTTCTAGGACACAGCTTCAGTCTCACTACAGAGACCTAGGTATCTCATTTAAAAACAAGACTCTGAGTGTGGTCCCCATCTGACTTGACACCACATAGACCCAGATCCATCAGCAACCCAAACTTGCAGTCACATAAACATAAAGTATTCTCTCTAAAACTTTGTGTCAGCTCAGGGCTGTTTACCAGGCTAATCTCAATTCAAACAAATCAGTAAATAGTTTAGTTAGGCTATCTCGCGGCACCTTTGGCAGTGTGGCACTCCCTAAGTTCTCAGCAGATCTGGTCCCCTGGAGGGGCACTTGACCCCTCACTTTCTGTAATGCACCAAAGACAACACCGTGCATACACTGCAGTCAAGAAAGCGTTGGGAAAAGATGGATTAACTGCAACTGGAAACCATTGAAATAGTTGCCAAAGAGTAACACTGTGATATCTGACCATCAGGGAATACTGAATAAAAACAGACCCCTTGGCGAAACTCGTCTACCCCATTAAGGTGCCCACTTGAATATTCCAATTTGCCCCCATTTAGCTCATCCTGTGGGAGCCCATAACCTTTCCCATCAATCTTCTCATCCAAATACCATACCCGCCTCAACTACTTTCACTGGAGGTTGTCAGTGAAGAGCCAGTGAGCTCCCGACCCCGACCACTTACTTATCAGTTAAATACCGGCACTGGGCAATTTTGACCTCCTTGGAGTGAAGATGAATGAGAGGTGACTTGATGGAAGTGTATGAGAGGCATAGAGTGGACAGACAGAGACTTTTTTCCAAAAGTGATTGTCCACTCCTTCTACGCCTCTTATCTTCTTATATAAGAGACCATAATTTTAATGTGATTCAAAAGTTCAAAGTTCAAAGTAAATTTATTTTCAAAGTTTGTATATGTCGCCATATACAACCCGGGGATTCGTTTTCTTGCAGACATTTACGGTAAATACAAGAGATATAATAGAATCAATGAAAAACCACAGTCAACGGGAGGGACAAACAACTAATGTGTAAAAGACAACATACTGTGCAACTACAAAAATAAAAAAACATTAAAAAATAATGATAATACATAATAATTATATTATGACATATCAGTTATAACAGATAGGACAATCCATAATAACCATCCAGATATAATAATACAGAATAATCAAGCTAGAACAACTTACTTTATAGAACTAGCCATTCCAAACACACACGACATACAGAAATCAGTAAGTGAAAAACGTGAGAAATATGCTGAATTGAAAGAGGAAATTGAAAGACTATGGAACATGAACAGTGTATACATTGTCCCAATAGTAATATCTACAACTGTATCATCCCAAAGTCCCTACACAATAGCATCAAACAATTAGGGCTACACAGCAATATTTATGTAAATCTCCAGAAAGCCACAATACTAAATACCACTAGAATAGTCCGAAAGTTCCTAGCATTTGAGAAATGAGTGTACTTGGTTATGCCCGGTCCTCAAGTTTTACCAGCTTGTGGTGAGAAAAAATAAAAACAAATAATAAATAGGCTATAACTATAAATATCGAGAACATGAAATGAAGAGTCGGTGAGTGCAGGTTGTGCAACAGTTCAGTGATGGGGCAAGTGAAGTTATCTTCTCTGGTTCAAGAACCTGATGGTTGAAGGATCATAACTGTTCTTGAACCTGGTGGTCTGTGGGACCTAAGGCTCCTGTACCTTCCTCCTGATGGCGGCAGTGAGAAGAGAGCATGGCTTGGATGGTGGGAGAACTTGATGACAGACAGTGCTTTCCTGCGACAGTGCTCTGTGCAGACGTACTGTAAGTGTTCCTCCATGTAGGAAAGTGTAGAAGGGATGTCAATGGTATGTTTTGTACAGAGTGATGAGTGCATGGTACACACTGTTGGGGTTGGTGGTAGAGTCAGATATATCAGGGACATTTATGAGACTCATAGACATGAATAGACACATGGGTAAAAGGAAAATGGAGGGATATGTGTGAGTGAAGGATTAGATTGATCTTGAAGTAGGTTACATGTTGGCATAACTTCATAGGCCAAAGAGCCTGTACTGTGCAGTTCTGTTCTATGTTATTGAAGGAATTGCAAGTGTTGGTAAAGACTGATTTATCTTCTCCCTCTCGCAGGTCGCCATCTGTGACGCCTCGCTGAGCGACGAGTCGGTGGACAGCCTGCACACGATGCTGGAGGACGGCCTGAGAATTACTGTGTCGCCTCAGGACCCGCTGCCCCTCCCGGCGGTCTGCACGGTCCCTCCCCCTCAAGGAACCGGCCCCTCCTTCCTGCCTCCCCCTCGGGAGAACAGCAGCCAACACTGGCGGGTCCTCGGGCTCCAGAAGCTGAGGGGCCACCACCGGAGTCAGAGCAGTGGGGGCAGCACGAGTCCTGGGTGCACCTACCAGGACTCCATCGAGCCCTCTGATGAGGAGGGGCTCGCCCACTCTCTGAGAACCAACAGTGAACACTCAGAGACACTTAGTAGCCTCTCTCTGACCTCCCTCTTCTCTCCCTCACCATCCCCGCCCACTCCGATCAAAAAATATAATAGCACAGGCACTTTGGATGCAGTCTCCAAAGGGAGAGATGCCAAACAGTTTTATAACATTGACCAGCAAGGGTTCTTAACGGCCCCCTCCTGGGTCTCCGACCTCTGCAGAAACAACCTTCCAGCCGCCAGTTTGGAAGGTCGATGCCCTGACCAAGAGATGGGGACTGAGGGCTTTAAAGTAGCACACGGCCAGACAACTACCCAGGTCCAGTCCAGGAATGAGTGCAACACTGCAATGCAAAAGAAGAAAAGATGAGTTTATGGCACCACATGCGTGTATTTTTTTAAAAGAAAACAAGCAAACTGGTCGAAACACTTGATTTACCTCATCACGCAAGAGTTACGGAGTCCGGCTATCTCGTGCTGTTTGTGTGCACCTAAAAGGATTTTTTTTTAGAGAAAAAAAGGTCGCATTAATTCAACTCTCGGTGTGTGGGTGGCCTGCAAAGCCTAGGTTGCAAAAATGTTTTCTCTTCAGTTATGTTCTCCTCTCAACTTCCAAAAACTCAGCGACGAATGTAACGCTACTTGACAAAACAGTTGCTAAGATCCAAATGAGAATGTGCGAAAGTGTGTGCAGGTTGTAAGAAATCTCTGCAGTTCCCCCCCCCCCCCACCCTCACCTTCCAGTCTGGGAAGTGAAGACATGGGTGGGCAGAGAGAATGAGAGAGAGAGAGAGAGAGAGAGAGAGAGAAGGAAAGGAGAGTGGAGGAGTGGGGAGGTGGGGTTGAGAGCAGAAATAGCTCAATTTTAGGCTCCTCAGCATCAATGCTGATAGCATGGGCCTTAGCTGCGGATAATGGCCAATGAATAAGAAAGGTGATGAAAGTCTGCAGGTTTGTATGGTAGGAGAAGGGCGTCACAATCTTAAAATAAGCAACATGGATCTCATTGGAACCAGCTGGGGTCCAATAAAAGACGCCTAAAACCATCTGGGTTTGCTGGAAACAGTTCCTGTTATAGGATTTCGGAGAGTTTGCTTCAAAGAAGTGTTCATACAAATATTATTTTTTTAAGCATCTATTTATTCACATTTTATTTAAGTGCATGCTTTGAATATTTGGCTTCTGCCAAATAAGACTTATTCTTCCAGATGTACCAAATGTAATATTTATACAGAAATAATATATTAAAATGTGTCAAGCCTGTAATTTTTGCAACCTTTTGCAGCTGAGCTGAATGGTAAGTCTAGAGTTGAGGGCTCGTAGGTAGGCACTGACAGAATAAGAAAACAACATCTTCATCCTTCCTGGGGCTGATGTGCACTGTGAGGGGCCAGAGAAGGTTACTCTGTGTAGACTCGTGCCCAAAGAGGCCACTTTAGTTTCTCTCTGTCCAGGTACCGGTCTGAAGCATGTCTGTCAACAGAAAAGACCCATGTTTCTGTAATACCTTTTCTGTTATTTCCAATCCATCCATAGTGTCTCGCGGGCAATGATCTAATTCTTGATACATCATCGTTACTGTAATGTCAGCCAATGTGCACACAGCAAGTTCCCGCAGACAATCATGAGCACAGCCAAAAGATGTGCTGATGTAAAGAGATTAAAGATATTGGCTCTATTTGCCATGTATAGTGTGCAAACTTTATGCACACGGTATTGGGGGTAAGGTATTGATGTGGATAGAGAATTGGTTAGCAGACAGGAAGCAAAGAGTGGGAATAAACGGGACCTTTTCAGAATGGCAGGCAGTGATTAGTGGGGTACCGTAAGGCTCAGTGCTGGGACCCCAGTTGTTTACAATATATATTAATGACTTGGATGAGGGAATTAAATGCAGCATCTCCAAGTTTGCGGATGACACGAAGCTGGGCGGCAGTGTTAGCTGTGAGGAGGATGCTAAGAGGATGCAGGGTGACTTGGGTAGGTTGGGTGAGTGGGCAAATTCATGGCAGATGCAATTTAATGTGGATAAATGTGAAGTTATCCACCTTGGTGGCAAAAATAGGAAAACAGATTATTATCTGAATGGTGGCCGATTAGGAAAAGAGGAGGTGCAACAAGACCTGGGTGTCATTATATACCAATCATTGAAAGTGGGCATGCAGGTACAGCAGGCGGTGAAAAAGGCAAATGGTATGCTGGCATTTATAGCAAGAGGATTCGAGTACAGGAGCAGGGAGGTACTACTGCAGTTGTACAAGGCCTTGGTGAGACCACACCTGGAGTATTGTGTGCAGTTTTGGTCCCCTAATCTGAGGAAAGACATCCTTGCCATAGAGGGAGTACAAAGAAAGTTCACCAGATTGATTCCTGGGATGGCAGGACTTTCATATGAAGAAAGACTGGATGAACTGGGCTTGTACTTGTTGGAATTTAGAAGATTGAGGGGGGATCTGATTGAAATGTATAAAATCCTAAAGGGATTGGACAGGCTAGATGCAGGAAGATTGTTCCCGATGTTGGGGAAGTCCAGAACGAGGGGTCACGGTTTGAGGATAAAGGGGAAGCCTTTTAGGACCGAGATTAGAGATTAGGAAAAACTTCTTCACACAGAGAGTGGTGAATCTGTGGAATTCTCTGCCACAGGAAACAGTTGAGGCCAGTTCATTGGCTATATTTAAGAGGGAGTTAGATATGGCCCTTGTGGCTACGGGGATCAGGGGGTATGGAGGGAAGGCTGGTGCAGGGTTCTGAGTTGGATGATCAGCTATGATCATAATAAATGGCGGTGCAGGCTCGAAGGGCCGAATGGCCTACTCCTGCACCTATTTTCTATGTTTCTATGTTTCTATGTATACGTTGCAACATAAAGTGAAATGCGTTGTTTGCAAAAATGACCAACACAGTCCGAGGATGCAAGTGGCGCCGTTTTTCCCAGTGCCAGCATAGCATGCCCACAGCTTACTAAACCTACTTGTGCTTACTAACCTGACCCGTACATGGGAGGACACCAGAGCGCCCGAGGGAACTCCGTGCATTTAGGGGGAGAATGTACAAACTCCATACAGACAGCGGTGGGAATTGAACCCCAAACCTCCAGCCTAAGACAGTGCAATGCAATGCACTTCCTGCAATGCTACTGTGCTGCCCCATGTAATGAAAGTTGAGGATTATATATTGGTACTGGGAGAGGTGGGGCAATAACCTACCCCAAAATGGTGGCTGTGGGATGTTTTGAGTCTCCTTAGAGAGGGATGGGGATCTCAGTGGGGTATCTCACTGAAAAGCTGACTCCTCGGACAAGTGCGGCCGTGCGTACGTAATCAGGAGGTGAAAGACTCGGTCACCCAAGCAAGTCTCCATGGAAGGGCAAGAGGGAGAGAGAGAGTGAAAGAGAGAGAGAGAGAGAGAGAGAGAGAAGGAGAGAGAGGGAGAGGTTCAAATTCTGGCAGCTGCGCCACAGGTGGTGTAGCCACCAATGTTTTTGCAACGGAGGAAAAACTGGGCGGGAAGCTAGAATTTTAGAGCACAGAGATGATAAAAAGGTTGCAAGATTGGAGGAGGCTGTTGATGCCAAGGTCATTTATGGATTTGAAAAGGAGGTTGAAATTTTATACTTGTAATAAGTACATTGCTATTTAATATGTCTCTGTTGGCAGGTGTTGCATTGTCTATGATAACAGCATCAGAATGGCAGAATGTTACAGCACAGAAGGGATCCATCTTGCATGTAGTTGAGCTAAACTTTGGCCTTCACCGAAAGTACCCACGTGCAGTACCACTCTGTTAGGTACCTCCTGAACGTAATAAACTGGCCACTGCCTGTAGCTGTTCATAGTCTTCTGCTGCTGCAGCCCATCCACTTCAGGGTTCAATGCATTGTGCATTCAGAGATGCTCTTCTGCACACCACTGCTGCAATGTGTGGTTACTGTCACCTTCCTGTCAGCTTGAACCAGTCCAGCCATTCTCATCTGACCTCTCTCAGAAACAAGGCATTTTTGCCTACAGAACTGCTGCTCACTGGATTTTTATTTTGCTTTTCCCACCATTCTCTGTAAATGCTGGAGACTGTTGTGCGTGAAAATCCCAAAAGATTGTCCGTTTCTGAAGGCACTCAGACCACCCCCTCTGGCACCAACAATCAGTCAAAGTCACTTAGATCACATTTCTTATCCATTCTGATTTTTAATCTGAACAGCAACTGAACCTCTTGACCATGTCTGCATGCTTTTATGCATTGAGTTGCTGCCACGTGATTGGCTAATTAGCTGTTTGCATTAACAAGCAAGTTGTACAGGTATACCTAAAAAATTAGCTACTGATGAGTGTACCCCCACCTGTAACTCCCCTATTCACCTCTCAACTATTGTGAACTTCTCTATTTCTTTTAGAACAGCATCCTGGTTGTAATCCCTTGTTCTATTCTCTGCAGTCTTGACATTATGCAGAGCTTTCCTGCCAGTGTTTAATGTGGGCATGCTGTTGCAGAGTTAGCAGCCAGGGCTGTGAACCAGTGATGTGGGTTTGAGTCCCACCATAGCATCTGGGAGTTTAAATCTAGGAAATTAGGTAAATCTGGAATTTGTTTTTTTTAAAGCTAATTTCAGTCATTGGAATCAGGAAATTAATCGGATCATCTTAAAGATTCATACCAATTTATAAATGACCTTCAAAGAAGGGAATCTGTCATCCTTACCAGGACAGGCCTGTAAGTGACTCTAAACCCACCAATGCAATTGGATCCAGCTGCCTCCTCAGGTCAGGAGAGCCTTGGGATGGACAATGATTGCAACCCCCATGGTCCCTCTACGAAAAATACAAAGATAACCCAACACAAGCTATGCTGGAGGAACTCAGCACGTTAGGCAGCATAGAACACAGAACAGTACAGCACATTACAGGCCCCGCAGCCCACATTGTTGTGCCGACCTTTTAACCTACTCCAGGATCAATGTAACGCTCCCTTCTACATAGACCATAACCCTCAATTTCTTTCTTTCATCTCTTACGAGTCTTAAAAGTTCCTAATCTCCATATGCATCTATGGAGAAAAAAGGGACAGTCAACCTTTTGAGTCAATTTTCCTCTATAGCTACTGCCTGGCCAGCTGAGAACCTGCAGCATCTCAGGTGTCACTCCAAATTCCAACATCTGCAGTCTCTTGTAACTCCACAGACAGTACGAGTCCTGTTGACCCTTCATCCAGAGCTCCCTGATCTACACTGGATTACAGTTATTCAATATTTTCAACTTTGTTTTCAAATCTCCTTCATGGACTTATCCTCCCTATCTCCAGGACCGTCCTTCCTTCCTCCAAAATCTCTGTATTCTTCCGTGTGCCCTCGAACTTAATTACTCCGTCACAGTTGCCTTGAGTCCTGCACTCCCTAACCCTCTTTACCTTACTTAAGGTGCCTCTGAAAATCTACAAGGGAAAAAAATCTTTGGCTACATTATAAATATAAGGGTTTCTGAAGATGCTGGAAATCCAGAGTAATACAGACAAAATACTGGAAGAGCTCAGCAGCTCAGGCAGCATCGGCTAAACGGAATAAAGAGTTAGCACTTCAGGTGGAGTCCTGATGAAGGGTTTTGGCCTGAAATATTCTCTCTTTATTCCTTTCCATAGATGCTGCCTGGCGTGCTGAGTTCCTCCAGTATTTTGTGTGTGTTACTTTGGCTACATTAGGGTTTCAAGACAGATCGTAAAATTGAAATTTACTGGTACTGGCTCATAATCATTTCAATTACATAAAGCACAAAACTGCCTGAAGTTTCAAAGCAAGTCCCAGCAAATGAGTCAAGAGCTCAGAGAAGTCACCATGACTTAGATATTCAAAGAGGTTCCTCAATGGCATGTGTACGAACATCAGACTTTCTTCTAATATTGAATCAGGTGGTGGTGAATCTGGTGAAGCTGTTGCCTCACAGGTCTGGGTTCATTCCCAGTCACTGGACCGTGAAGATTTCCTCCCACATCCCAAAGACATCTGAGTGTATTCATTAGCCACCATCATGGCAAAAAAGGGAAGAGAGAATAGGTTGAGTGAGCTAGGGCTTTTTTCCTTGGAGCTGAGGAGGGTGAGAGGTGACTTGATAACAGTGTATGAGATGATATGAGGCATAGATCAGGTAGATCACCAGAGGCTTTTCCAGCGTGGAAATGGCTACTATAAGGGGGTATGATTTTAAAAGTGATTGGAGGAAAGTATGGGGGAGTATCAAAGGAAGACTTTCTTTGATGCAGAGAGTACTGGGTGTGTGGAACACCTTACCAGGGATTCCGGTGAAGGCCATTATATTAGGGACATTTAAGAAACTCTTCGGTAGACACACGGTTGATCGAAAAATGAAAGGCTATGTAAGGGAAAAGGGTTAGATTGATCTTAGAGTAGGTTGAAAGGTAAGCAACCCATGGGCCAAAGGGCCTGTATGTTTTACCACTCTGGCTCATCTGGTGAAAGTAATGACCACTATTTTAAAGAACAGAGGTGTTCCCTGTGTCCCGAGCCAACATTTCAACTTCAACCATCATCACTGAAAATAAGAACAACTGGCCGCTCACCTCAGTCTTGTTTGTGGAATCTTGCTGTCTGCAGTTGGCTACTCTAATTCCTTCATTGCAAAGTGTTTTATTGGCTGCAAAGTGGTCCAGATGTCGTCAAAGGTGCTACAGAAATGTACTGTATGTGTTTGCAGTGGTACGTGGAGACATCTCTGTACATTTCCAATCCAAGGTGTTTCTTTACTATCCATCCAGATCAGGGTGCGAGGGGTGGGGGGTGGTGGAGGGAATGGACTCTGTGTCAGACTGAGAGTCTCGGACGAAGTTCGTGGGGATATTTTTATGCAAAAGGTTGCTGAAATTACAGGAGAAAGCAAGCAAAAAAAAACTCATTCACTCTATAAATTCATTCAATCATATTGATTTAGGTTTTAGTAGGGTATGAAAAACTGGTGTGTGGATTTGTCAGTCCTGTTCTACACCGACCTCTCAGGATAGACGAAGACAATCAGTGTCTATCCTTTGGGGTTGGTTACAAAGGAACAATTTTCAGGCAACTTTTGGTTCCCTCTTCTTTACTTGAATCAATACTGGCAGGTCATCGGCTAATAAAAACAGGATGGTTGGATTTCTTGCCTGTGACAACTAATGATTAAGTGAGCAGATCACTTTAACCCAACCCCATCCATGGCAAAAACAACTCCTGCCCTTGGTGTTTTTGAGGACCTGTAATCCCAGTGATGTTCTTTCAAGGTTAACTTCAGGAGACTGAATTTCCTTTACATTAAAAGGTTCTGTAGTACACTAGACATCTAATAAATAGCTTACATTTAATCAACCTATAGTATAAAATGATGTATCCCTTAAAAAGATGAACAGGAGTCAAAGTGCAATTGGAATCAGATTTATGATCACTAATGTTCTCTTGAGATTTGCTGTTCTGCAGCAGCTGGCAGTGCAATGCATTTAAAAATTACTACAAGTTACAACAAGAAATATTTTAAAAAGTCATGCAAACAGAGAGGAGAATGGTGAAGGAGTGCTCATGGGTTCATGAACTTTTCAGCCTGGGTTCAATTCCCGCCACTGCCTGTAAGGAGTTTGTATGTCCTCCCCGTGACCGCGTGGATTTCCGCCAGGTGCTTCAGTTTCTCCCCACAGTCCAAAGACGTACTAGTTGGCAGGTTAATTGGTCACTGTAAATTGTCCTGTGATTAGGTTAGGGCTAAACTGAGGGATTGAGGGATTGCTGGTGGCATGGCTTGAAGGATCTATTCCACGCCTTATCCCAATCAATAAAAAAACACGTGATGGCAAGTCCTAGGCGGTGAGGGTCCTTAATGATGGATGCCACCTTCTTGAGATGGTGGGGGATCTTACTGATGGATGCCACCTTCTTGAGATAGTGAGGGTTCTTACTGATGGATGCCACCTCCTTGAGATGGTGAGGGTTCTTACTGATGGATGCCACCTTCTTGAGATGGTGGGGGTCCTTAATGATGGATGCCACTTTCTTGAGATGGTGAGGGTTCTTAATGATGGATGCCACCTTCTTTAGGCCTTTTGATGGTGGGAGGCTAGTGCCCATGAAGGAGCTGGCTGAGCCCACAATTTCCCACAACTTTTATTTCCAATCCTGTTCATTGAAACTTCCCTACCAGATGGTAATGCAATGTCAGAATGCTCTTCATGGTACATCTGTAGAAATTTGAGAAAAATATGTCTAAGAAGATAAGTTAATACTATTAGGTCTATGGAAACGATTTATGATGTGGGTGGAAGGAAGTAAAGATGTCATGAAGCTAGAAAGAATACAATAATCATTTATGAGAAAATCTCCTGGATTTGAGGAGCCCGGGAGATTGAGGGATGATATAGAGGCATGTCATATTATGCAGAGCATAGATAGGGTGAATGTGCACGGTCTTTTTCCCAGGGCATGCGAATCAAAAACATGGCTTTAAGTTGAGAGAAAAAAGATTTGAAAGGAAACTGAAGGACAAGTTCTTCACACAAAGAGCTTGAGAGTATAGAAAAAGCCGCCAGAGGAAGAAGTTGAGGCATTTCACCTGACCCAGTCCTGAGTATCGGTGCTCCGTTCGCTAACGTGATGTCATGGCCTCAGTGAGAGCTCTAAAGACCACCTACGAAGGAATTGTCAGCAGAGCAAAACCTTGCTCAGATACAACACTCAGTATTTAAGCTGTGTCCCCAGCCCCATCCCAGCTCCTTAACACGGTCAGTAGATGGAGTAAGCAGTGAGCCAGAAATAGCTAGCACAGAGTTTTCTATGGAGATACCTATTATAAAACACAGCAACTCACCGATGTCATGGTAAGGGTTCCCAACCTGGGGTGTCCAACCTTGCATAATTGAAGGGGTCCATGGCATTAAAAAGGTTGGGAACTCCTGGTCTAAATGGATGATGCTTATTATTGAAAGCTCTTCTCCAAGTCTGGTGTGCCAACCTGATTTGCTCCCCGTATACGTCAACCCCCTTTGCTGCTTCCCTCCACTACTCTTTGCACTCACCAAGCTCTGAAACCCTGTGATGTTCTGATCTGGAAGGGACAATACTCCCTCTGAAATGTAACATAGCCAAAGGCTTTGATTTTTAATTTGGAACTTTACATTGAAGGCTGATTAGTGAGGCGTATTTCACAGAGCAGGTGGTGCTTTAAATTGGCACAACTTCTCACTGTCTCGATGCTTGCTGACATCTCATCCCTGTTCTCCCTTTCTCTCAGGCACACACAGCCTGCCTCTCAGTATTTTTATTAAGCCCTCATGTATTAATTGAGGCCTCTGCCCCACTCCGCTCCTCTCCATCTTTCCCCTCTCTCCTTCTTTTGTTTTGCTCTCCCTCCCCTCTCCCCCCTCTCCCACCCTTTCTCTCTCCACCCTCTGTCATTTCTCTTTTTCTCCCTCCTTCATTCCATCTCTCCCCCTCCGTCCTCTTTCTCCTCTGCTATTGTTTTTCCTGTCTCCCTTTCTCCTCTCACTCTCCCTCTCCTGTCTCTCCCTTCTCTCATTCTCTCACCCTTTCCCCTCTCTCATTCATACTTTCCCTCTCTCTCTCACCCTTTCCCCTCTCTCTTGCCCTTTGTCCTTTCTCATTCCTTCTGACTCCTCTCTCTCATTCTCCCTATGTCTCCCCCAATCTCCAGTTTCCATCCTCTCCACCCTCTGTCCATCTCTAGTGCCCCTTTTCCCCTTTATCTCCATCTGTCCTCCCTTTCCTATTTCTTGCTCTCTGTCTACCCCTTTATTTCACACACCCCTCTCCTCTCCCTCTCACTCTCACAGCCCTCTCTTTCCCCTATCTTTCTCTCTCTCCCCTCTCCCCCATTTCTTGCTGTCTCTCTACCACTTTATTTCACACCCTTCTCTCCTCTCTCTCTCTCTCACCCCTCTCTTTCCTCTCTTTCTCTATCTATCACCTCCTCAATCTCATCCCTTTCTCTCCCCTCTCTCTCTCTCTCTTCCTCTCTTCCACCCTTGTCCTCTCTCTCTCTCAGTCTCTCTCACTCCCAGTCTATGGCATAAGACCAAGAGACATAGGAGCAGAATTAGGCCATTCAGCCCATCGAGTCTGCTCCACCACTCCACCATGGGTGATCCCGTATCCCACTCAACCCCATACACCTGCTTTCTCACCTTATCCTTTCCCGACCGATCAGGAAATGGTCAACTCTCTCTCCCATCTTTCTCCCTCGCCCTCTCCCTGCCTATGCCATTTCACACTGCTTTGCTGCGTCAATTCCAGTTGGTTGATTCCTTCCCCTCGGATAATGTTGGGCTTTCACCATGGCTGAATGCCTCCCAGTCTTGCCTCTGGATTGTAAGGTTGTGCTTTCAAATCCCAGTCCTGGGTAGCCCTACCATTCTAATGCCCCACTAGGCATTGGTGATCAGCTTAAAATGCTAATTTCCAAACTGAAAAGCAAAAATTCAAAGCCTTTGATTACACTTTGGAAGTAGTCTTTTCCATGACAATTTTTTTTGTGTGTGTTCAATTCCCACTCCAGGAATTTGTACACATAAATACCCAAGTTGTAACTTTGTGCAGTAAGAAAACCATCCTATATTGTTAAAGTTGCTTCCGTTTCAGTATTCAAGCTAACCTGGGGGCTTAGATCCCTTGCATAGAAAAAGAAAATCTGCTCTTTAAAAGAGGGAAACTTCATTGATAATTGATGCCCTGACAAACCTTGCTTAAGGGTGCCACAGTAGCATAGCTGTTAGCATGACTCTATTACATCTCGAGGCGTCAGAGTTCGGGTTTCAATTCCAACGTCCTCTCTAAAGAATCTCTGTATATCCTCCCCGTGAAATGTGTAGCATTTCCCCGGCTGCTCCAGTTTCCTCCCACAGTCCAAAGATGAACTGGGCACTGGATAGGTTAATTGGTCATTGTAAGCTGTCCTGTGATTAGGTTAGCGTTAAGTTGGGGGTTGCTGGGACGGCACGGCTTAAAGGACCAGAAGGGCCTAATCTGTGCTGTATCTCTAAATAAACAAATAAATAATAAATAGATTCACTTTGTTTGGGATTTTTTTTTCTTAGTGCTTGCTCTGCTTTCTACATAAGAGCAGTGACTGCCATTTAAAATTCCATTAAAATATCCTGAGTTGTCAGTGGCAGATTTTGGCTCTCTCTTTCTCTGGATCCATCCTGTTTCTCGCACTGATCCTGTCAGTCTAACCACTGAAGTATACCTTGAGGGAATAAAAACCTTGCCTGTTGTTTATTGTGGCTCTAAGTTCCTATTGCACAGAGAAAAATCTGTAAATGATATCTCTAGCATAGGCTGTGTTCTGAGTGTTGTCCGTCGACTTTTTAACAACTCAAATCTTTGTGAATAACGTAGATCTTCTGAGTAACTCAGCACTCTGCATTTAGAGGTACAATATTTACTTTGTTCTTTGGGAGGGCCTCTATGCTGTGATAACTTTGTATCTTGAAGAGAGATTCACTTCAGTCACTTTGCAGTCCAAAGTTGGCTCTCAACTGGGCGTTGGTGGTTAGAGATGAAGATGGAATGAACCTTCTTTAAAAACATATATATATATTATATATATGTATAATGTATATATTTATAAAACGTTATGTATGTCTTGTATTAAAGTAAAGAAAAAATTCAAGTGTAACTTGTACGAAAGTTTATGGGTATATGGGCAAAGAGGCTGTTTCTTGGTGTAACAGTGTTTCAAGTTTGGTTATGTTGTTCTACTTTCTTTGACTCCACGAAAAACTCCTGGGAATTTAGTCCGATCAGGTAGCTGCAAATATTCATTTATTGAGGTACAGCCGTTCGAGCCGTGTCACCCAGCAATCCCCCAATTTAACCCTAGCCTAATCACAGAATAATTCATATTGACCAATTAACCTACCAACCAATACGTCTTTGGACTGTGGGAGGAAACCGGAGCACCCGGAGGAAACCCACGCGGTCACGGGGAGAACGTACAAACTCCTTACAGACAACAGCAGGAATTGGACCCTGGTGGCTGGTTCTGTAAAGTGTTGTGTGCACCGCTATGCTACCGTGCCGCCAGTATGAATCTGCTATGTTGGTTATTCCAAATCGATGCTGTTGTCACAAACATGATTAGCGGTTACTGTCACGCGGACACAGGGAAGTCGGATCTTGAGGAAGCCACCTGGTCCCTCAGGATTATTCCACCATTCAGTATGGTCACAGCTGACCTAACCCCGGCCTCAGCTCCTCCACTGTGCCAGATCCCTATCGCCCACAATCTCCCAATCTTTCAGGAAGGTATCTTCCACAGCTGGACATAATTTTATTTCAGGATATGGCACGGCAACAGGCCCATCCAGCCCAACGAGCCCGCACTTCCCAATTACACCCATGTGACCAATTGACATGGTATCATTATAATGAAAATGTACATTTTGGAGGCATAAGTGGGGCAGATGCAGGAAATTGGGATTAGCTGGCTGGACCCTGTGCACAGTTAAAAAAAAAGAAAGAAAATACTGATCTACGTATCCTTGGAATGTGGGGGCAGCTGGAGAAAATCCACCCAGTCACATGCAAACTCCTTACAGTCAATGGCAGAATTGAACCCGCGTAACTGGAATGTTAATAGCATTGCGCTAATCACTATGCTGTGTGTTGGCGCGTGGCCAAGTGGTTAAAGCGTTCATCTAGTGAGTTGAAGGTGCTAGTTTGAGCCTTGGCTGAGGCAGCATCCTTGAGCAAGGCACTTAACCACACATTGTTCTGCGACAACACCGGTGCCAAGCTGTATGGGCCCTAGTGCCCTTCCCTTGGACAACATCGGTGGCGTGGAGAGGGGGGACTTGCAGCATGGGCAACTGCCGGTCTTCCATACAACCCTGAAACTTTCCAAGGCGCAAATCCATGGTCTCATGAGACTAACGGATGCCCATAAAAATCGCTATGCTATCATCCAGCTTTCTGTTGATCTAACCTCTACAACCACCCTGGAGGCAGTGAATGCCACAGACTCTCGAACCTTTCAAAGGAGAAGTTTCTACCTGCAGTATTTCAGTTGCAAGTGACTAGCCCTTCATCTTGTAACCATGTTCTGTCATGGCTCTCACACTAGTGAAAACACCTCATCAGTTAGAATCTTACACACCTCAATGAGATCATGCCCCATTCTTGAAAGCTCCAAAGAATACAGGCACAACCTGCTCAGCGTCTCTCGACCGGGCAAACTTCTCATCCGAGGAGTTAACCTGCAAAACTTCCTTTGTACTGTCTCCAATGATACATCATTCGGTAAGTAAAGACACCAGAGTTGTACACAGTACTCCAGACTAACACGCTCAAAATGCTGGAGGAATTCAGCAGGTCAGGTAGCATCTATGGAGAGGAGAAAAAGAGTTAGCGTATTGGGTTCAGATCCTTCATCAGGACTGGAAAGGAAAGGGGAAGAAGCCAGAATAAGAGGTGAGGAGGGGAATGCGTGCAAGCTGAAAGGTGATAAGTGAAGCCGGGTGAGGGGAAGGTAGGTGGGTGGCGGAGGGGGAATGAAGTGAGAAGCTGGAAGGTGATAGGTGGAAAAGGTAAAGGGCTGAAGAAGAAAGAATCTGATAGGAGAGGAGAGTGGACCATGGGAGAAAGGGAAGGAAGAGGAGCACCAGAGGGAGATGATAGGCAGGAGAGGAGAAGAGGGGAGCTAGAATGGGGAATGGAAAAAGAGAGAAGGGGAAAGTTAGAGAAATCGATGTTGGCTACACAGTCATCGCGGTGTGTCTCCACCGACATCCTGTCAAGTGTGTAAACATCCCTATTTCTAAACCCCATCCCACAGCAATAAAGGTTATTATACAACTTGTCCCTCCACTCTTTACTGCAAGAGCCTGCTGACAATTGGTGTTCTCTGTACAAGTACACCTTGAACTCTCTGTACTTCACTCACTTGCATTAATGGTCTCACTTCATTTAGGTAACAATTTGCCTTTTGATCCCTCTTTCCAAAATGTATAACCTCATGCACTCTGTGGCCAGTTTATTAGGTACACCTGCACATCTGCTGGTTAACTAAAAAATATCTGATCAGCCAATCATGTGGCAGAAACTCAGTGCATTAAAGCATGCAAACATGGTCAAGAGGTTCAGTTGTTGATCAGACCAAATGTCAGAATGGGAAAGAAAAGTGATCTAAGTAACTTTGACCATGGAATGACTGTTGGTGCCAGACAGGGTGGTTTGAGTATCTCAGAAACTGCTAATCTCCTGGGATTTTTGCACACAACAGTCTCCAGAGTTTACAGGGAATGGCGTGAAAAACAAAAACATCTAGTGAGCAGCAGTTCTGTGGGTGAAAAGACCTTATTAATGAAGGGCATCAGTGGAGAATGGACAGACTGGTTCGAGCTGACAGGAGGGCAACGGTAACTCAAATAACCACACATTTACAACAGTGGTGTGCAGAAGAGCATCCCTGAATGCACAACACGTCAAACCTAGAAGTCGTTGAGCTACAGAAACAGAAGACCACACCGGGGTCCACTCCTGTACCTAATACAGTGTTCGTTCGTACTTCAAAGTCCATTTACCAAGTTGTCACCCAGGTACTCAATCTCTGGGTCATAGCAGAATAACAATATTCCTGTCGCAATTTTGCCCTTCCATCTATTTTCACATCGTTGGCTAACTTGGAAACTTTGCATTCCTTCTCCTCATTCAGGTCATTAATATGAAGAGTAAATAGCTAAAGGCCCCGAGATAAATTCTTCCAAGCTGAAATATCCCCATTCATTCTAACTCTCTGTGTAATAACCAGTTTTTAATCCATGCCTAGACATTTCTTCCATTAAAGATTTAAAGATTTGCTTTATTTGTCACATGTACATCGAAATATACAGTGAAATGTGTCATTTGCGTCAACGACCAACACGGTCCAGAGGTGAGCTGGGGGCAGCCCGCAAGTGCCTCCACGTCTCTTGCACCAATAAAGCATGCCCACGGCTCACTAACCCTAAACTGCAGGTCTTCGAAATGCGGGATGAAGCTCGAGCGCCCGGGTGAAGCCCATGAGGTCCTGGGAAAAGGTCTGATTACCTTACTGACAGCGGTGGGAACTGAATCCCAGTCACTGGTGCTGTAAAGTGTAATGTTAACCGCTATGCTACCTTAATTTGTGCTCCTCTTTTTATGTGGCACCTTGTCAACTACCTTCTCAAAATCCAAATATATTACATCTAAATCAACCCCCCCCCCTTTGTTGACTCACTTTGTTACGTCCTTATTTCCTTTAAAACCATTGGGTGCAAGCCTATTGGGTCCTGACAAGTTGTCTGGCAGGTGACCCCTCAGCCTCCTTCACTCTGCGGAAATCAAATCCTTTTTCTTTAAACACCAATGCTGCTGTTCCTGAACAATTCATTGGGTCACACATACTGCAGGGAAGGAGTCTTTCATCACATTGTACACCCACTCCGTCCTTAAGGTAGTACCTTGTTCTGTGTTTCTCTTCCTTTCTCTCTCCTCTCTTTCTCACATGCATACCCCCACATACACACACTCTCTCTTATCTTTCTGTCTATCTGCTCTATCTCTGTCTCTCTCTATCACTAACTCCAACTCTATCTTTCTCTCTCTCTCTCTCTCCCTCTTCATCTCTCTCTCTCTTTATCTCTGACTTTAACTTTATCTTTCTCTCTCTCTCTCTCTCTTCATCTCTCTTTCTCTTTCTCTATCTGACTTTAACTCTATCTTTCTCTCTCACACACACACTCTCCCTCTTCATCTCCCTTTCTCTATCTCTGACTTTAACTCCGTCTTTCTCTCTCTCGCTTTCTCTCCCTCTTTCTCTCTCTCTCTCTCTCTCTCTCTTTCTTTCCCTCTCTCTCTCTTTCTCTTTAACCCTATCTCCCTATCTTGGTCTTTCATTTTCACTCGCTTACTACTTTCTTTCTAACTCTCTCCTGTGTGCTCAGTTGTTTTTGCTCAGTCTCTCTCTTTTTCTCTTTCATTTTCTCTCTCACACTCTTATTCTCAATCTCTTGTGCAAGGTTGTAGCTCACTTCCTCTCTTTCTCACACACAATCTCTCCTGATCTCAATCTCCTTAGTCTCTCTATCTTGATCTCTCTTGTTCTATTTATCTCCCTCACACACACATATACTCTCTCTCTCTCTCTCCCCCTCCCTCTCGCTCTCTCCCTCCCCTCTCTCTCTCTTCCCCCTCTCCCTCTCCACCTTTCCCTCTCTCTTTCCCTCTCTCTCCCTCTCACTTTCCCTCTCCCTCTCTTTCCCTCTCTCTCCCTCCCCCCCCCACCACCCCCTTCTCTTTCTTTCCCTCTGTCTTCCTCTCTCCCTTACTGGAGCAATTTCAAGTTCCTGGGTGTAAACATTTCTGAGGATCTGTCCTGGGCCCAACATATTGATGCTGTCACAAAGAAGACACCTCAGCGGCTATATTTCATATGGAGTTTGACATACTTCAGTCGGTCCCCAAAGACACTCACAAATATATCGTGGAGAGCATTCTGACTGGCTGCATCACCATCTGGTATGGGGGTGGTGGGGCTATCGCATGTGTTCGAAAGAAGCTGCAGAAAGTTGTGATTTCAGTCAGCTCCACCATGAGCACTAACCTCCATAGCAACCAAGGCATCTTCAAGGAGCGGCATCCATCATTAAGGACCCCCGTCACCCAGGACATGCCCTCTTCTCATTGTTACCATCAGGAAGGAGGTACCAGAGCCTGAAGATGCATATTCAACAAGTTGAATTGGTCTGCTGCCACATTAACAACAAATTTCACGACGTGTGCCAGTAATATTAAACCTGCTTCTGATTCTCATTCCCCCTTCTCTCTTTCTGCGTCTCTTTCTCTTCCTCTCTCCCTCATTCCATCCCCCTCTCTCTCTCACACTCTCTTTCTCCCTCTCTCCCTCCCTCCAACCCAGAATCCTCAGTCTGCATGCCCACTAATTATTCTTCTTCACAGAGAGTCGCTATGAAAATTCTGCAACACCTCAACGCAGCCGCTAAAAGCATTCTCGTTCCATTTTCCCTCCCCAGTGACAAGAAGGGTCTTGTTAATGCTTCAAGTGATGATAGTCAACCCATAGAACAGAGCATGCAAACTCCCTGTGAGGATAATATTTTCAAAATTCATTCGTTGTTCTTTTATAATGTGGCAGCAAGAGGCACCTGCAAGCAAATGATGCACTGTACAAGTGTTAGAGGTTATAAGAAATCGCCTCATTAGAGTTACAAAAAGAAAATACAGAAAGGAAGAAAAATTATTAATAAAATAACAAAAGAGACAGAATAATACTTATCAAGGAATCACTAAGTCACCTCACACAATATACTGCTAGAGGGAACTGCAAATGCCTGACAGTTTTTCCAGTCTCTCTCTTTCTCTCTCAATGTCCTCATCTGTATCTCAAACTCTTAGTCACAACCAGCCTAAGGGAAGGTTCCTGCTTACACAAAAATACTCTTTCCTTACACTCCCTGTTGACAAAACCCAAGGTCTGGATTGAACCTGTGTCTCTGGCGCTGTGAGACAGCAGCTCTGTGGTATGACAATATTGTACACAACTCAATGCCAATTGGTTGTTGTTGGGTCGACTGTGATTCCCTGAGTTGTGTGCGCTATCGTATTCAAGGATTAAGCAAGGCCCCGGTTGGCATGCCTGCTGAATACGGGGAGAGTCCTGCCTTAGCAGAGGTGTGATCTTCCAAACAAGATACTTATTTACTGCCCATTATGCCCCTGGTATTTAGGGCAGCAATGAAGGTCCTCCATCTCAGTCTGTCCTTGGCCATCTTCCCCCTTGTGCCCCAAGGTCCTCAGTCACACACAGATGTAGAAGGATTCTTCATTGCTGTTTCTGTAAGAGTATTTTTGACCAGTCAGATTTGTTAGCCCTCAGTTGAACCCCCAAACCAGGAGGACCAGTGAACCTCTCTTCGTCTGGTCTCTACCCTTTGACCTATTTGGCATGGGTGACCCTTTCAAGAGCCAAAGCACAAGGCCCTGACTCCAGTCAACAGAGCTCTCCAGGTCATTGAGGCACACAAGCCTCCAAACCCTACAACAAGATTGAGTGTCCTCTTGGAGGTCCAAACAAGATAATAAACTAAAACTAACATCCCTCTCAGGTGGCCATTTACCAGAGGGATGTGGAACTTCCACTGTACCTCCTGCGGGGAGTTGGGTCAGTGTGACAGAGCCGGTCTCTTCACCCTGGTCACACCTCTCCAAGCTCTCTTTGCACCCACCATGACATCCTCTTCAATTCCCATGAGCCATTGGGCACAGCGGTGCCTTAAATAATCATGCAGATAGATTGGAGAGGCCAAGGTTCTCCTTGGAACAGGTTGGGCAACACGGTAGCGTAGCGGTTAATGCAACCCTCTACAACACCAATAAGACTAGGGTTCAATTTCCAATGCCGTCTGTAAGGAGTTTGTAAATTCTGCCTCTGTGGGTTTAGATTCTTTTAGATTATGAGGACACGCAGTCCTCTTTTATTGTCATTTAGTAATGCATGCATTAAGAAATGATACAATGTTTTTCCAGAATGATATCACAGAAACACATGACAAACCGACTGAAAAACTGACAAAAAAACACATAATTATAACATATAGTTACAACAGTGCAAAGCAATACCGTAATTTGATAAAGAACAGACCATAGGCATGGTAAAAGTCTCAAAGTCTCTCAAAAGTCCCATCCTCTCATGCAGATGGTAGAAGGAAGAAAAACTCTCCCTGTCATGAGCTTCCATCCCGCAAACTTGCCGATGCAGCATCCTGGACGCACCCGACCACAGCCGACTCTGAGTCAGTCTGAAAACTCCGAGCCTCCGACCAGCTCTCCGACACCGAGCACCACCTCTGCCGAGTGCTTCGACCCCGGCCCTGGCAACGGGCAATAGGCAAAGTCGAGGACTTGGAGCCTTCCCCTCCGGAGATTCTCAGTCGCACAGTAGCAACGGCAGCGAAGTGGGCATTTCAGAAGTTCCTCCGTGCTTCTCACAGCTGTCTTTATCAAATCAGGATTGTGCACGGCCCCCTAGTTAACACATACAATATCATTTGGAAGGGCCGCATGCGTTACGTCGCGTCGCCATCTTCTCCTCCCTCCTCACTCTCCGGGTGCTCTGGTTTCCTCCTGTATTCCAAAGGCATGGAGTTAGGGGTAATGAGTTTTGGACATGTTACATTGGCGCTAGAAGGTGCAACACTTGCAGGCTGCCCAGCACAAACCCCGCTGATTTGATTTGACACAAAGGATGCATTTTACTGTATGTTTCGATGTACACATGACAAAGAAAGCTAATCTGACCTTTATCTTTAATATCAGGAAAAGATTTAGCCAGAGTAGATGGAGCGAAGGTTTCCCATCGCTGGATGGGTTAATAAGCAGGAGTCGTGTATAAAGATAATTGGAAAACCAGCTAAATATAATGTGAGACAATAAAATATCATCATCATCATCATAATTATGTGTTGTTTCATAGGACATGGGCGATCATGGCCATTATCAATACTCTTCAGGGATTGTCTGCCTGGCGTCAGTGGTCGCATAACCAGGACTTGTGATATGCATTAGTTGGTCATACGACCTGCTCCCATGGTTTCACTTGACCCTGATCGGGGGGTCTAAGCAGGTGCTACACCTTGCCCAAGGGTGACCTGCAGGCTAGCGGAGGGAAGGAGCGCCTTACACCTCCTTTGGTAGAGACGTGTCTCCACCCTGCCACCCAAGGTTGAAATACACCAGGGTTAATAGTGGAAAGTGGAAATTGTTCAATTACAATTCAGTCAGTACCTAGAAGGAAAGAAATGCAGGAGCATGTTGAGTAAATGGCAATGAGTTCAGACTTCAAACTCAAAATAAATTTATTATCAAAGTATATATATAGTCATAGTCATACTTTATTGATCCCGAAGGAAACTGGGTTTCATTACATTTGCACCAACCAAGAATAGAGTATAAATATAGCAATATAAAACCATAAATAATTAAATAATAATATGTAAATTATGCCAGGAAATAAGTCCAGGACCAGCCTATTGGCTCAGGGTGTCTGACCCTCCAAGGGAGGAGTTGTAAAGTTTGATGGCCACAGGCAGGAATGACTTCCTATGACGCTCAGTGTTGCATCTCGGTGGGATGAGTCTCTGGCTGAATGTACTCCTGTGCCCACCCAGTACATTATGTAGTGGATGGGAGACATTGTCCAAGATGGCATGCAACTTGGATAGCATCCTCTTTTCAGACACCACTGTGAGAGAGTCCAGTTCCATCCCCACAACATCACTGGCCTTACAAATGAGTTTGTTGATTCTGTTGGTGTCTGCTACCCTCAGCCTGCTGCCCCAGTGCACAACAGCAAACATGATCGCACTGGCCACCACAGACTCGTAGAACATCCTCAGCATCGTCCGGCAGATGTTAAAGGACCTCCTAAGATGTCACCTAAGATTCATTTTCTTGTGGGCAAACACAGTAAATCCAAGAAACACAATGGAATCAGTGAAAGACCACACCCAACAGGATGGACAACAACCAAAATACAAGAGACAGTAAGTTGTACCAGAGAGAAATAATTATAATAATAGCACACATTTCAAACACACATATCATACAGAAATCAATAAGTGAAAACTTACTACATATACAAGTTTGAATCCCACAAATTATATTACGATTACAACTCTGTTATTCCATTATAACCATCCAGATATGATATTACATGATAATCAAATAATAACAACTTACTTATGACCATATAACCATATAACAATTACAGCATGGAAACAGGCCATCTCAGCCCTTCTAGTCTGTGCTGAACTCTTACTTAATAGATCTAGCCATTGCAAACACACATAACTTAGAGGAATCAATAAGTGAAGAACACCAGAAATATGCTGAATTGAAAGAAGAAATTGCAAGACTATGGAACATGAACAAGGTATACATTGTCCCAACAGTAATATCTACATCTGGTATCATCCCAAAGGCACTACATAATAGCATTAAACAGTTAGGCCTTCGCAGCAATATCTATGTAAATCCCCAGAAAGCTACATTACTAAACACACTTGGAGTATTGTGTCCAGTTCTGGTCGCCTCACTATAGGAAGGATGTGAAAGCATTGGAAAAGGTACAGAGGAGATTTACCAGGATGCTGCCTGGTTTACAGAGTATGCATTATGATCAGAGATTAAGGGAGCTAGGGCTTTATTCTTTGGAGAGGAGGAGGATGAGAGGAGACATGATAGAGGTGTACAAGATAATAAGAGGAATAGATAGAGTGGATAGCCAGCACCTCTTCCCCAGGACATCACTGCTCAATACAAGAGGACATGGCTTTAAGGTAAGGGGTGGGAAGTTCAAGGGGGATATTAGAGGAAGGTTTTTTTACTCAGAGTGGTTGGTGCGTGGAATGCACTGCCTGAGTCAGTGGTGGAGGCAGATACACTAGTAAAGTTTAAGAGACTACTAAACAGGTATATGGAGGAATTTAAGGTGGGGGCTTATATGGGAGGCAGGGTTTGAGGGTCGGCACAACATTGTGGGCCGAGGGACCTGTACTGGGCTGTACTATTCTATGTTCTATGTTCTAACACCCCCAGAATAGTCGTAAAGTTCCTAGCAATTGAGAAATGAGTGTGTTTGGCTGTGCCCGTAGCTTGGGTTTTACTAGCCTGAGCTGAGAAAAAAATAAAAATAATAATAAATAAGCAATAAATATCGAGAACGCGAGATGGAGTCCTTGAGTAAATTGTTCGTTCATGGAAATGACATGACGAAGGGTTCCGGCCCAAAACATTGACTGATCGTTTCCACGGATGCTGCCTGACCTGCTGAGTTCCTCCAGCGTGTTGTGAGTATTGCTTCAACCCACACACCTCCTGCATCACTGGAGATGTGAGGGAGGAATCCTGGCAGCTCCAACAACGTGTTGTCAAATTGGACAAATTTGATGGCCAAACTTCCTCAGTCGATGATTCAAGCATTTCCCCCACATTCTTTCCACTGTTGAAGATCAACTCCTTCTAACATCAAGAATTAAACACTCCTGTTGTTTCACAGAGTATGATTAAGAGTCAGCTACGATCTTGAAAGAAGTAGTTCCCCTTTGTGCCAAGGCTTCTTTGGTGCATCTCCTCCTCATAAATTCTGTCTCAGACTGTTTTGGTGTTCGTGGAATCAGTCACAACTCATGCCTCTCAGTCCTGAAGAACATGCAAGCAAATAACAGTGATGAGTGGTGTATTGGGTTTTCTTAATCCTCGTATTGTGGAGAGTTACATAGCTCACTTAATCCAAGAGTATCAAGGGAACAAGTCTCTTTGTTACAGTGGTCGATACTCAACTGCCTGAGGTATCATGTGATACCTACACTTCACACTAAAAGTATAAACAAGTCCAATAATGATCCATAGCTCCCTTCCAGCCTCTGTTCCTTTACATCTCCCCATTACCTTCTTGCTGGCTTATTGAACATGCCTGTGATCACCTTCCAACTGAGTTTCCTGTCAGTAACATCCACCATCTTCTCTCCAAGGAAACTGCTTCATACTCTTCAGTCAATGTTTCTAAAGCCCTCAAAGCACAGAGTTCTATACCTTCCACACCTACCCTCTCCCCATTCCAGAATTTAAACATAACCCTGCAGTGAAGAGCTAAGAGTGATTCTCACCATCAGAACTGACATCTTTCAGCTGACACATTATGCTGAAGTCCTGTCTCCTTCGCTCATCAATGAAAAAGCTTCTATGGCAATATTCACGAGAGGACCATAAGAAAAAGGAGCAGAAGTAGGCCATTTGCTGCATCTGAATTCCATCATGGCTGATTGTTATCCCTCTCAACCCCATTCTCATGCCTTCTCCCTGTAACATAGAACAGCACAGAACAGGAGAAGGCAATCGGCCCACAATGTTGTGCCAAACCAGATAAAAAGCAAATCAGAAACACCCAAACACTAATCCTTCCTACCTACACCAGATCCATATCCCTCCATCTTTCTTACATCCATGTGCCTATCCAAAAGTTTCTTAAAAGCCTCTAATGTATTTGCCTCTACCACCACACCGGGCAACATATTCCAGGCATCCACCACTCTCCGAGCGAAAAACTTATCCCTCACATCCCCTTTGAACCTACCCCCTCTCACCTTCAATGCATGCTCTCTGGTATTAGACATGTTAAATCTGGGGAATAGATAGTCTCTGTCCACTTTATCTGTGCCGGTCATAATCTCCTCTTAGCCTCTGGCACTCCAGAGAACACAGCTCAAGCTTATCCAGCCTTTCATAATAGCATATACCCTCTAAACCAAGCAGCATCCTGGTAAACCTCTTCTGCATCCTCTCCAAAGCTTCAACATCCTCCCTATAATGGAGCAATCAGAACTGAATGCAATACTCCAGATGTGGCCTAACCAGAGTTTTATAAAGTTGCAACATAACCTCTTAACTTTTGAACATAATGCCTTGACTAACAAAAAGCAATCATTACATATGCCTCAGAACCATAGAACCATAGAACACTACAGCATGGAAAGCAGGCCATTCGGCCCTTCTAGTCTGTGCTGAAACTTTATTCTGCTAGGCCCATTGACCTGCACCCAGTTCATAACCCTCCAGACCTCTCCCATCCATGTATCTATCCAATTTATTCTTAAAACTTAAGAGTGAGCCCATATTTACCACATCAGATGGCAGCTCGTTCCACACTCCCACCACTCTCTGAGTGAAGAAGTTCCCCCTAATGTTCCCCCTAAACCTTTCCCCTTTCACCCTAAAGCCTTTCGTATTTATCTCTCCTAATCTAAGTGGAAAGAACATTTACTCTGCCTATACTCCTCGCAATTTTGTAAACCTCTATCAAATACCCCCTCATTCTTCTACGCTCCAAGGAATAAAGTCTTAACCTGTTCAACCTTTCCCTGTAACTCAACTCCTGAAGACCCGGCAACATCCTAGAAAATCTTCTCTGCACTCTTTCAATCTTACTGATATCCTTCCTATAGTTAGGTGACCAGAACTGCATATATTACTCCTTCTTAACCACCTTAACAACCTGTATAGCCACTTTCAAAGAGCTTGGATCCCAAGATCTCTCTGTTCAACAACACTGTTAAGGATTTTGCCCTTAACAGTGTACTGTCTCCTTTCATTTGCCCTACTAAGGTGCAACAATTCACACTTATCTGGGTTAAATCTGCCATTTCTCTGCCCACATCTGCAATTCTTTGCCAGTCTTCTACACTACCCACAACTCCACCAATCTTGGTATCATCCACAAACTTATTAACTCACCCATCTACATTTTTATCCAGGTCATTCATATACATTACAAACAACAGAGGTCCCACCACAGATCCCTGAAGAACTCCACTAGTTACAGACCTCTAGTTGGAATAATTCTCTTCAACCACTACCCCTTGTCTTCTATGGACAAGCCAGTTCTGAATCCAAACAGCCAGTTCACCGCAGACCCCATGCATCTTAATCTTCTGGGTTAGCCTCCAATGAGGGACTTTGTCTGAAATTCGTGCAGACAATATCCACTGCCCTACCCTCATCAATCTCTTGTCACCTTGTCAAAAAACTCAATTAAGCTGGTAATACATGTCCTGCCACCCATAAAGCCATGCTGGTTCTCCCTAGTTAGGCCCTGAATTTCCAAATGGTCATATATCCTATCCCTAAAAAGTTCCTCCAGCTATTTTCCTACAATTGACATGAGACTCACCCGTCTATAGTTCCCAGGATTTTCCCTTGTCTCCTTAAAAAGAGGTACAACATTAGCCCCTCACCAGTCCTCTGGGACCTCGCCTGTAGCTAGAGAGGACATGAAGATACTGGTCAAGGGCCTAGCAATCTTGTCTCTTGCCTCTTTCAATAACAAGGGGCAAATCCTATCAGGCCCTGAGGACTTATCCACCACAATACTCCCAACACGTTCTCCTTGTTGACCTCTAAAAGCCCTAACATATTTATACACTCAGCACTGATCTTCTGGTCCTCTATTTCCTTTTCCCTGGTAAATACTCCATGTCCAAGCAAATGACACCCCCCCCCCCATTATCCTTGAGTGGCCCCTACCTCTCCCTAGTTATCCTCTAGCTTTAATGCCTTGGGGTTCACTTTAATCCTACTTGCCAAGGACTTTTCATGGCCCCTCCTGACTTTCCTAGTTCCCTTCTTTAGTTTTCCTCTGGCTTCTTTATACTCCTCATGTGCGTTGTTTGATCCTAACTTCCGAATTTTTACATTAGTATCCTTTTTTCTTAAGTTCATCAATTCTCTGGACATCCATGGTTTTCTTATCTTTCCATCCCTGTCCTTCCTTCTAACAGGAACGCATTTTTCCTGTACTCTGCACAACTAATCTTTAAACAGTCTTCACATGTCTGATGTGGACTTGCCAGAGGAAAGGTATTCCCATTTGATGTTTCTTAGTTCTTGCCTTATGCTGTCATAATTTGCCCTACGCCTATTTAAAACTTTCCCGCAAGGACCATACTATCCTTATCGACAGCTAACCTGGAAATTAAAGAGTTGCGGTCACTTTCATCAGTTGAAAGATAACCATTGACATACTTACTAATTAAGAACCAAGAAAATTCTCCCCATTTGCTGATCCAATATTGATATCACAATCAAAATTTCTCAACTAGACATTGCCACATTGCTGTTTGTGGGAGCTTGCTGTGCATAAGTTGGCTACCAGATTTTGCTCATCACAGAGGTAACCAGGTTTCAAAGATTCTTTCTCAGTTGGTAAGCACAGCTGGAGAACCATGAAAAGTGATTTGCAAAAAACAAGCATTTATTTTCTCGGACTTTCAGGATCTAAAAGCAATGTCTGTCAAAACCTCCATGGTCATTCCATAGAACCATAGAAACTACAGCACAGAAACAGGCCCTTTGGCCCTTCTTGGCTGTGCCGAACCATTTTCTGCCTATTCCCACTGACCTGCACATGGACCATATCCCTCCATACACCTCCCATCCATGTATCAGTCCAATTTATTCTTAAATGTTAAAAAAGAACCCGCATTTACCACCTCGTCTGGCAGCTCATTCCATACTCCCACCACTCTCTGTGTGAAGAAGCCCCCCCCAATGTTCCCTTTAAACTTTTCTCCCTTCACCCTTAACCCATGTCCTCTGGTTTTTTTCTCTCCTTGCCTCAGTGGAAAAAGCCTGCTTGCATTCACTCTATCTATACCCATCATAATCTTATATACCTCTATCAAATCTCCCCTCATTCTTCTACGCTCCAGGGAATAAAGTCCTAACCTATTCAACCTTTCTCTGTAACTGAGTTTCTCAAGTCCCGGCAACATCCTTGTAAACCTTCTCTGCACTCTTTCAACCTTATTTATATCTTTCCTGTAATTTGGTGACCAAAACTGAACACAATACTCCAGATTCGGCCTCACCAATGCCTTATACAACCTCATCATAACATTCCAGCTCTTATACTCAATACTTTGATTAATAAAGGCCAATGTACCAAAAGCTCTCTTTACGACCCTATCTACCTGTGATGACACTTTTAGGGAATTTTGTATCTGTATTCCCAGATCCCTCTGTCCCACTGCACTCCTCAGTGCCTTACCATTAACCCTGTATGTTCTACGTTGGTTTGTCCTTCCAACATGCAATACCTCACACTTGTCAGTATTAAACTCCATCTGCCATTTTTCAGCCCATTTTTCCAGCTGGTCCAAGTCCCTCTGCAGACTTTGAAAACCTTCCTCACTGTCTACTACACCTCCGATCTTTGTATCATCAGCAAACTTGCTGATCCAATTTACCACATTATCATCCAGATCATTGATATAGATGACAAATAACAATGGACCCAGCACTGATCCCTGTGGCACACCACTAGTCACAGGCCTCCACTCAGAGAAGCAATTCTCTACCACCACTCTCTGGCTTCTTCCATCGAGCCAATGTCTAATCCAATTTACCACCTCTCCATGTATACCTAGCGACTGAATTTTCCTAACTAACCTCCCATGCGGGACCTTGTCAAAGACCTTACTGAAGTCCATGTAGACAATATCCACTGCCTTCCCTTCATCCACTTTCCTGGTAACCTCCTCAAAAAACTCCAACAGATTGGTCAAACATGACCTACCACGCACAAAGCCATGTTGACTCTCCCTAGTAAGCCCCTGTCTATCCAAATGCTTGTAGATTCTGTCTCTTAGTACTCCCTCCAATAACTAACCTACTACTGACATTAAACTCACCGGCCTATAATTTCCCGGATTACTTTTCGATCCTTTTTTAAACAACGGAACAACATGAGCCACTCTCCAATCCTCCGGCACTTCACCCTTAGACAGCGACATTTTAAATATTTCTGCCAGGGCCCCCGCAATTTCAACGCTAGTCTCCTTCAAGGTCCGAGGGAACACTCTGTCAGGTCCCGGGGATTTATCCACTTTAATTTTCCGTAACCAAATTTTTCTCACTTTTGATTGGTTCCCTGGATGCAACCAAGTCCGACACTGAAGATCTGTTATTAATTGCTCTTGATAGGCTGATAGACTTCTTGGACCACTACAGTCTGTCTGTCTGTCTCTGTCTCTGTATGTGTTTCTGTGTCTTGTATGTGTGTTCAGGCGTGGAGAGAACTAGGAATTAACTCATAGTCAGGCCAATGATAGATTGGGTAGGGTAGGAGAAAGGGAATGAGATCATTGCATAACTGGGCGTAATTGGGGTAGTGGAAGAGACTGGGAAATAGAGCCGTCTCTATTTCCTGAGGAGACTGAGGTCCTTTAACATCTGTCAGACGATGCTGAGGATGTTCTACGAGTCTGTGGTGGCCAGTGCTATCATGTTTGCTGTTGTGTGCTGGGGCAGCAGGCTGAGGGTAGCAGACACCAACAGAATCAACAAACTCATTCGTAAGGCCAGTGATGTTGTGGGGATGGAACTGGACACTCTCACAGTGGTGTCTGAAAAGAGGATGCTGTCTAAGTTGCATGCCATCTTGGACAATGTCTCCCATCCACTACATAATGTACTGGGTAGGCACAGGAGTACATTCAGCCAGAGACTCATTCCACCGAGATGCAGCACACAGCGTCATAGGAAGTCATTCCTGCCTGTGGCCATCAAACTTTACAACTCCTCCCTTGGAGGGTCAGACACCCTGAGCCAATAGGCTGGTCCTGGACATTTTCTGGCATAATTTACATATTACTATTTAATTATTTATGGTTTTATTACTATCTAATTATTTATGGTGCAACTGTAATGAAAACCAATTTCCCTCGGGATCAATAAAGTATGACTATGACTATGAAAGTATTGGGAAATGAACTGAGGAAGAGCTGGAATCTCTTAATGGCCCAGCAGCAACTGTGGACAAAAAGACTAGTTAACATTCAAGTTGGAGACTTTCCAACCAGCTCCATCACAGGCGTTAACCTCCCAGCATCCAGGACACCCT
This sequence comes from Mobula birostris, assembly GCF_030028105.1. Lineage (NCBI taxonomy): Eukaryota > Metazoa > Chordata > Chondrichthyes > Myliobatiformes > Myliobatidae > Mobula > Mobula birostris. The sequence goes on from NC_092380.1 coordinate 8,969,827, forward strand.
CAAAAGCCAATGCCTCAAAAAGGCAGCATCCATCATTAAGGATCACCCAGGACATGCTCTCTTCTCAGTGTTACAACAATTCCAACACAAGGTAAGAAACAGCTGACAGTAAGGATGGCAGATTTCCCTCCCTGACAGACTAATTATGGGTTTGTAAAATAATCTGGCAATTTCATGGTCACCGTAATGATATTAATGCCTTTTAATTCCAAAACTCATTTAATTTAATTTAAATTTATTGTAGGAATTTAAACTCTTAATACCAGATCATTAAATGTGGGCTCCAATGTTATGCACGAGCACCCTTCCCACTCCTGCTCTTTTCAACTTTGTCACAGCGCCATTCACATGAGTTAACATAGAACAGAGAAAATTACTACATAGTTTATCAATCAAACTGGTTAGGAACTGAATGTTTCTCACTGCTGCCAAATTCTACAAGGCAATGTTATTTTTTTTTCCAGGAATTCATAACCAAGACACATTGAAACCACATTTAACAGGCGCAGACTCATATAGATAGCGTGGTTGTAGAGAAGGTATTTTCTATAGTGTGGGAGTCTAGGACCAGAGGGCACAGCCACAGAATAAAAGGACGTCCCTTTAGAACAGAGATGAGGAGGAATTTCTTTTACCAGAGAGTGATGAACCTGTGAAATCTATTGCCACAGATGGCTGTGGAGGTCATTATTAGGTATATTTAAAGTGGAGATTGACATGTTCCTAATTTGTTATGGGGACAAGACAGGAGAATGGGTTTGAGAGGGTTAATAGATCAGCAATGATGGACTGGCAGAGCAGACTTGATGGGCCCAACGGCCTATGTCTTATGGTCTTATTGTGTTTTATTACAGAATTACACCCATTGCAATTGTGATTGCAATTAGAAGTTCCCACGGGAGATGTATGTGTGAATCAAAGGTTTGGGTATTGAGTTACAGCCAGCAGATTCAGATTTTTTTTTAAATCAGATGCACATCAAAATATAAAGTGAAATGCATTAAAACGCAGCACACCCAAGGATGTGTTAGGTGCAGCCCACAAGTGTCACCATGCATTCCAGCGCCAACATAGCATGCCCATAATCCTCTGCAGAACAACAGGGAACACAAGAAGAAACCAAACAACAGCAAAGCAAGTCACTTCCCACCCTCTGTCTCTCACACACACACACACACACACACACACACACACCTCCAACTCTGGGCCTCCAGGCTCCAGGCACTAAAAAAGGTCCTAGTGAGGAACCTTAAGGGAAGTTCCCCAAACTCCCATATAAGCTTAGACAACTGTGTTATCTGCCTAACTACATGAAGGTCCAACTTGCCTCTGACTGAGTGGAGGCATACAAGATTCAAGATACATCTGTCACACGTATATTGGAACATACAGTGAAATGTGTCATTTGTATTGACAACCAATAACACACCAAAGGATTTGCTAGAGGTAGCCCACAAGTATCGCCATGCACCAACATAGCATGCCCACAATGCTCGAAAGATTGTCCAATCCCCTTCCCCATTATGATCAGACCGTGGTCAAATTCCCAATCCTTGCTGAATGTCTTATACTTGGTAATGAGTTAAGAACAGGTTCAAGTTGATGCCCTCGCACTAACTGTGAGGAACACTAGCCAGATTTCCCATTTGCTATGACTTTTCATAACATCAGATCCCAGGTCTGATTGCCTGTCCTATATTTCCTAGGAACAAGAAAATACCGAAGAGTTGAGACATAATAAACCTTCTACATGTATGATTTGCATTCCACATCTCAAAATCCAACCTGGAATTCCCTCCCTGTGCAGGTGTTTCACTCCTCCTCTGGGATGCTCCTTCACATCTTAAACACTGAAATTCTGCAGATGCTGGAAATCCAGAGCAACACATCCTGATGAAGGGTCTCACTCCAAAACATCAACTGTTTATTCCACTCCATGGATGCTGTTCAGCCTGCTGAGTTCCTCCGGCATTTTGTGCGTTACTCCTTAACAGCTGCTTGTTTGTTCAGACTTTTGGACCCCTGCCCCAATATCTCTGGAAGTGTCAAATTCAGTTTGATGATTCTTGTAAGTTATCTTTGAATGTCTTACCATCTTCCGCTCTGATCTTCTGTCAGGTTGACCACGGTCCTAGCGAGTATCCATCCTGTACAGTACAGCTCTAAGCTCTACTCTCAGCAGCCACTTTATTAGGTGTCTCCTGTACCTAACAGAGAGACCACTGAGTGTGTTTGTGTTCTTCTGCTGCTGCAGCCCATCCACGTGTTGCGAGCTCACAGGTGCCCTTCTGCACACCACTGTTGTAACACATGGTTGTTTGAGTTACTCTCGCTTCCCTGTCAGCTTGAACTAGTCTGGACATCTTCCTCCAACCTCTGTCATTAACAAGGCATTTTCATCCTCAGAACTGCCACTCACTGAATGTGTCACAAGGTGGTGACTGGGAACGGACCCAAGTGCAAGACACAGACACTGAAGTACTAGGGACAGGACTAGGATACAGGGTGAGGGCTAGGAAATGGACACAAAAACCGGGAACCCAGAACAGGACTGGACAAGAGAGCTAGGAGCCCAGGCTTGGACTCCGAGACAGAGACTGGACAAAGACCCAATACCTGGGTCTTGCCTCTGGCTCGGACCCCAGAACTAGGCAAGGACATGACTTGGCTGGCAGGCGAGGCGAGGCTGGAGGCTGGAGACGAGGCGAGGCGAGGCTGGAGACTTGAGACTTGAGGTGAGGCGAGGCTGGAGGCTGGAGACTTGAGGCGAGGCGAGGCTGGAGGCTGGAGACTGGAGACTTGAGACTTGAGGTGAGGCGAGGCTGGAGGCTGGAGACGAGGCGAGGCTGGAGACTTGAGGTGAGGCGAGGCTGGAGACTTGAGGCGAGGTGAGGCTGGAGGCTGGAGACTTGAGGCGAGGCGAGGCGAGGCTGGAGGCTGGAGACGAGGCGAGGCGAGGCTGGAGACTTGAGACTTGAGGTGAGGCGAGGCTGGAGGCTGGAGACGAGGCGAGGCTGGAGACTTGAGGTGAGGCGAGGCTGGAGACTTGAGGCGAGGTGAGGCTGGAGGCTGGAGACTTGAGGCGAGGCGAGGCGAGGCTGGAGGCTGGAGACGAGGCGAGGCGAGGCTGGAGACTTGAGACTTGAGGTGAGGCAAGGCTGGAGGCTGGAGACTTGAGGCGAGGCGAGGCTGGAGGCTGGAGGCTGGAGACTTGAAGCGAGGTGAGGCTGGAGGCTGGAGATGAGGCGAGGCGAGGCTGGAGACTTGAGACTTGAGGCGAGGCGAGGCTGGAGACTTGAGACTTGAGGTGAGGCGAGGCTGGAGGTTGGAGACGAGGCGAGGCGAGGCTGGAGGCTGGAGACTTGAGGTGAGGCGAGGCTGGAGGCTGGAGACATAAGGCGAGGCGAGGCTGGAGGCTGGAGGCTGGAGACTTGAGGTGAGGCGAGGCTGGAGGCTGGAGGCCTGAGGCAAGGCGAGGCAAAGCTGGAGGCTGGAGACGAGGCGAGGCGAGGCTGGAGGCTGGAGACTTGGGGTCTTGAATCTCCTCCTGGGCAGGGTGTGGTACTCCTGGGCAGGACGG